>NC_091172.1:14015717-14058217 GCF_040958095.1 Procambarus clarkii | reverse complement strand
TTAATGTATATTGTGGTTACATTTTTGTTGGAGCTCAAGCTCACAACTTTGAAAGGGTCTACTTTCTTGTGCAACATTTTCTGTAAACGTTCCCATGTGCTTATTTGTATGTCTTTGTGGTAGTGTTCCCATTATAAATGTGAAGAGATTGGTGGATGACATGCTATAGTACTGAGCTCTTTGTGATATTAGGTAGATATATGATAAAATATTGCCAGATTTGATATATTTATTATGCATGTGTACAGTAAATTTCAGATATCATAAATGTATGAGGGGGAAGATGATATCATAAATGTATGAGGGGAAGATGATATCATAAATGTATGAGGGGGAAGATGCATGGAGGACACAATCATGGAGGTAATAAGAGTAATTAGAGCTAGAATTTACTTTGAAGCTCATTTATCTATCAGTCATTAAAATTGAAACATGTATACACAGTTTCACAAATTTTTGCAGAATGCCTTAGGATATTATATTTAAACACTCTCTCTCTTTAACTTCCTAACCCGCACTAGAAACCTGTGTTGGGTATGCTATGATACCCAAGTCCTCGTGTTCCGTTGTTGAATCTCTGCTCTCTCTCATGAGTCATTCTTCAAATTTTCTTTTCAAGTTTTCTTTTATATAATGTTCCACTCTAGGATTATAATTTTTGTCTCATTATGCATTATCTCTACTTCATTTTTGTTAATTCCTGCATTTCTATTAGTCGTTCTATTTGCTCTAGAAAACTCGCAATACAGTATGCCTTTTCTATTTACAAATTGTCTTAAATGTTCTTATTATCTGTACCTTTTTTCCCTTTTCAAAATAGGTTAGACTAAGTGCCATGTTTCTCCCATGTCTTTTTGTATTATATCATTGGCTACAAATAGTGATGTAATTAAATTAAATACTTGTACTTCTAAGGTGCTTCATAATTACTTATACATTTGCTATACATTCACAACTCTGTACCTACCTGTGTTGTCTACCCGTTACTGGTTCCAAAAATTACTGTCTCCGCAGCCCGTCCTCTGAACAGACCTCCTGGGAGGTGCTCTGGTCAACCAGGCTGTTATATGCCACTGCTCACTGTCTGACATACTGTACCTTAATTAACTCTTGTATATTTTCCCACAAACAGCAGCTACACATTTTGCAATCATTATTTTAATCTTCTGTAGAAGTCTATATTTTGAACAGGTATGAGAAGGCTGGAGTTTCAGTTAGTTTATATCTGTCAGTTCTTTACAGTAGTATTGATTATATTACTTTAAATTGGCTATCATTGTATAGTATAAGTAGTACAGTACTGTATTATAATACAGCAAAGATGTTAATTTATAGGTTAATAATATTCATTGTAATTTGCTACAATTATAAAAAATTATGGATAAGATTACTGAACTGTATTAGCATTTTGCAGAATTAATTGAACCTCTTGCTTTTAATACTGTCATGTAGTAGTAGTATGTAGGTAATCATTAGTTAATTACTTTTATGATTGGTCCTCCATTATCTGATGCCATTAATGAAAGAGTTATGATGCTGAATTTATAGGATTATATTTGTATGGCAAACTGACCATGACATAACAACAACAGTGCAAGTGCTTTAGTATTTCCAACTAGCCATTATACTCAGATTGCTCATCTCTTCACAACTTCATATTGATTACCAGCTTTACTCATGAAACTGTACTGTATAAAGCAAACTGCATCTCAATATACTGTATCAAAGCTGTGTTCTTGTACATATCCATGTTGGATAGGATAACTGTAAGTAGCAAGAGTAGCAGCTACATTGTGTTGACAGTCCTTGTGTTTCTTTCTGCCGCTTACTGGTGTGTTCAGTGATGAGTGGTGAATGTTACTGGGTTACCTCTTCTCATTCAAGAAGTTGTAGATATTGTTAATACACTTAACCCTAATGAATCTGTTTCTGATTTGTATAAAATACTTAAAGTATTTGTATTTGGATCGTAAGTATTATGTACCAGATTAAAAAAAAAAGCACATTTGTGTTTTTGATCTCATATACAAAAAATGGAATGAACATGCTTATTGTCCTTTTGAGATGTATTAAAAGCAGTTAAATTTTTAAGTAGAGAACACTGTTAGTTAAAAAATATAAAGTCATGTACTTATCTGTTGATAAATGAATGCCACACAAGTTGCTTGCACAACAATTTGTGATAGCCACCCAACTCGAGATATTCCCTTAAGAGTAGCTTAAGTCCTTAGGTTTTCAGACTGTTACTCATTTATTTATATTAATATTTAAACAAGTGATATATGAGTAATGTTGAAGGATAGGAAACTAAATGAGAAAATTATGCTATGTATTCTGTGCATAATATTTGACACATACAGGGTTTTGAAAGGCAAAATTTTGCAAAAGAAAATATATGCATATACATTATATGCAGCCTCAGTTTTCCACATAGTGGAACCTCAGTTTTTGTATTTTTTAGTTCTCATACTCAATTTCTTTGAAAAATTTGATTTGGTACTCGTTATTTACCTCGGTTTTCAGAATTTGTTTATACATCTACAGGTCCACCGAGCTCGTGGCACTTCAGTTTGCCAGTGTCTCCCACCTAGTGATAATCGGGTTTGAATTCTTTGAAGAATTATATTGTTTTTGTGCTTTTTTTGGTTTCTGAACATAAAAGTTCTTATTATAGTATATATCATGCCATGGGTTCCAAGAATGTCAGTGGTAATGTTCAACCTCTGAAAATAATTGTAAGATGACGATAGAGGAAAATAAAGAGATCATTCAAAGTGAGACAATGTGATGTCTTGCTACAGACAGATGTTAAAACGTAGGGAAAAACAAGTGTCTGTAGGCAGATTCTTAGTAAGACGAGCAAGCAGTGAGCCACAACCAGGTCCTAGAGGTATGCCTGTGAAACATGAGAGAGAGAGAGAGAGAGAGAGAGAGAGAGAGAGAGAGAGAGAGAGAGAGAGAGAGAGAGAGAGAGAGAGAGAGAGAGAGTGTGAGAGAGAGTGTGTGAGAGTGTGAGTGAGAGTGTGAGTGAGAGTGTGTGAGAGTGTGAGTGAGAGAGTGAGAGAGTGTGAGAGTGTGTGTGAGTGAGAGAGTGAGAGAGTGTGAGTGAGTGAGTGTGAGTGAGTGAGTGTGAGTGAGTGAGTGAGTGAGTGAGTGAGTGAGTGAGTGAGTGAGTGAGTGAGTGAGTGAGTGAGTGAGTGAGAGTGAGAGAGAGTGAGAGTGAGAGTGAGAGAGTGTGAGAGTGTGAGTGAGAGTGAGAGTGAGAGAGTGTGAGAGTGTGAGAGTGTGTGTGAGTGAGTGAGTGTGTGAGTGAGTGAGTGTGTGTGAGTGAGTGAGTGTGTGTGTGAGTGTGTGTGAGTGAGTGTGTGTGTGAGTGTGTGTGAGTGTGTGTGTGTGTGTGTGTGTGTGTGTGTGAGTGAGTGTACCCCAGAAATGTCATCACTGCTGTTATAATGGAAGGGGACTCCACTTCCAAACACTAGCACCTCTCCTCCTTCCCCCTTCCTCACTCTCTTCCTTATGCCAACAAGAGTCCTCAATAAAGGTAAGGTAACTAAAATTATTATATTTTTATAAAATGTATTTTATAGTTAGTATATTTGGGGGTGTGGAACAGATTAATTTAATTAACATTATTTCTTATGGGAAAATCCTTTTTGTTTCTTGTATTTTTCGGTTTTCGTACCATCTCTGGGAATGGATTCAACAAGAAAACTGAGGTATCACTGTATATATACACACACAGTATATTAAATAGTCCATGTTTCTTGATAATGTGTTGAAGGAGTGCCTAGTGCCAGTTGAAAGAAAAGTTTTCACTATAAATGTTTGTATGCATGTACATTATATATGCACATATATATATTATTAAATATGACCGAAAAAGTAAGATTAATAATTCTAACACGAATTTTCTCAATCTTTCGTACATTACGCTTCACTGTTGGAGGTAAATCAAAAATCACTTCTCCAAAATTCATTTTTATTTCTAGTCTGACGCGACACGGGCGCGTTTCGTAAAACTTATTACATTTTCAAAGACTTCACAAATACACAACTGATTAGAACTTACGTCTCTCTGATATTATATCTACATTTGAGTGAGGTGGGAAGGGTGATGTGGCATTAACACAAGACAGAACAGGAGGGGATATTAATAGGGTATTAAAAGTATCAACACAAGACAGAACAGAAACAATGGGTATTGAATAGAAGTGTTTGTAGAAAGCCTATTGGTCCATATTTCTTGATGCTTCTATATTGGAGCGGAGTCTTGAGGTGGGTAGAATATAGTTGTGCAATAATTGGCTGTTGATTGCTGGTGTTGACTTCTTGATGTGTAGTGCCTCGCAAACGTCAAGCCGCCTGCTATCGCTGTATCTATCGATGATTTCTGTGTTGTTTACTAGGATTTCTCTGGCGATAGTTTGGTTATGGGAAGAGATTATATGTTCCTTAATGGAGCCCTGTTGCTTATGCATCGTTAAACGCCTAGAAAGAGATGTTGTTGTCTTGCCTATATACTGGGTTTTTTGGAGCTTACAGTCCCCAAGTGGGCATTTGAAGGCATAGACGACGTTAGTCTCTTTTAAAGCGTTCTGTTTTGTGTCTGGAGAGTTTCTCATGAGTAGGCTGGCCGTTTTTCTGGTTTTATAGTAAATCGTCAGTTGTATCCTCTGATTTTTGTCTGTAGGGATAACGTTTCTATTAACAATATCTTTCAGGACCCTTTCCTCCGTTTTATGAGCTGTGGAAAAGAAGTTCCTGTAAAATAGTCTAATAGGGGGTATAGGTGTTGTGTTAGTTGTCTCTTCAGAGGTTGCATGGCTTTTCACTTTCCTTCTTATGATGTCTTCGATGAAACCATTGGAGAAGCCGTTATTGACTAGGACCTGCCTTACCCTACAGAGTTCTTCGTCGACTTGCTTCCATTCTGAGCTGTGGCTGAGAGCACGGTCGACGTATGCGTTAACAACACTCCTCTTGTACCTGTCGGGGCAGTCGCTGTTGGCATTTAGGCACATTCCTATGTTTCCTTAGTGTAGACTGCAGTGTGGAAACCTCCGCCCTTTTCCATGACTGTTACATCTAGAAAAGGCAGCTTCCCATCCTTTTCCGTCTCTTAAGTGAAACGCAGCTCGGAACTCTGCTCAAATGCCTCCTTCATCTCCTGCAGATGTCTGACATCAGGTACCTGTGTAAAAATGTCGTCAACATACCTGCACTATATGGCCGGTTTCAAGTTCATGTCGACTAAGACTTTTTGCTCGATGGTACCCATGTAGAAGTTTGCAAACAGGACACCTAGGGGAGAACCCATGGCGACCCCATCTACTTGCTTATACATGTGCCCATCCGGGCTCAAGAATGGGCACATGTATAAGCAAGTAGATGGGGTCGCCATGGGTTCTCCCCTAGGTGTCCTGTTTGCAAACTTCTACATGGGTACCATCGAGCAAAAAGTCTTAGTCGACATGAACTTGAAACCGGCCATATACTGCAGGTATGTTGACGACATTTTTACACAGGTACCTGATGTCAGACATCTGCAGGAGCTGAAGGAGGCATTTGAGCAGAGTTCCGAGCTGCGTTTCACTTAAGAGACGGAAAAGGATGGGAAGCTGCCTTTTCTAGATGTAACAGTCATGGAAAAGGGCGGAGGTTTCCACACTGCAGTCTACACTAAGGAAACAAACATAGGAATGTGCCTAAATGCCAACAGCGACTGCCCCGACAGGTACAAGAGGAGTGTTGTTAACGCATACGTCGACCGTGCTCTCAGCCACAGCTCAGAATGGAAGCAAGTCGACGAAGAACTCTGTAGGGTAAGGCAGGTCCTAGTCAATAACGGCTTCTCCAATGGTTTCATCGAAGACATCATAAGAAGGAAAGTGAAAAGCCATGCAACCTCTGAAGAGACAACTAACACAACACCTATACCCCCTATTAGACTATTTTACAGGAACTTCTTTTCCACAGCTCATAAAACGGAGGAAAGGGTCCTGAAAGATATTGTTAATAGAAACGTTATCCCTACAGACAAAAATCAGAGGATACAACTGACGATTTACTATAAAACCAGAAAAACGGCCAGCCTACTCATGAGAAACTCTCCAGACACAAAACAGAACGCTTTAAAAGAGACTAACGTCGTCTATGCCTTCAAATGCCCACTTGGGGACTGTAAGCTCCAAAAAACCCAGTATATAGGCAAGACAACAACATCTCTTTCTAGGCGTTTAACGATGCATAAGCAACAGGGCTCCATTAAGGAACATATAATCTCTTCCCATAACCAAACCATCGCCAGAGAAATCCTAGTAAACAACACAGAAATCATCGATAGATACAGCGATAGCAGGCGGCTTGACGTTTGCGAGGCACTACACATCAAGAAGTCAACACCAGCAATCAACAGCCAATTATTGCACAACTATATTCTACCCACCTCAAGACTCCGCTCCAATATAGAAGCATCAAGAAATATGGACCAATAGGCTTTCTACAAACACTTCTATTCAATACCCATTGTTTCTGTTCTGTCTTGTGTTGATACTTTTAATACCCTATTAATATCCCCTCCTGTTCTGTCTTGTGTTAATGCCACATCACCCTTCCCACCTCACTCAAATGTAGATATAATATCAGAGAGACGTAAGTTCTAATCAGTTGTGTATTTGTGAAGTCTTTGAAAATGTAATAAGTTTTACGAAACGCGCCCGTGTCGCGTCAGACTAGAAATAAAAATGAATTTTGGAGAAGTGATTTTTGATTTACCTCCAACAGTGAAGCGTAATGTACGAAAGATTGAGAAAATTCGTGTTAGAATTATTAATCTTACTTTTTCGGTCATATTTAATAATATATGTCTACAGGAAAGACTGCTACCAAAATATACTAATATTAAAGTGCACATATATATATATACAGTATTATTAAATATGACCGAAAAAGTAAGATTAATAATTCTAACACAAATTTTCTCAATGTTTCTTATGTTTCTTTTCACTGTTGATGGTAATTGAAAAATCAATTCTCCAAAATTCATTTTTGTTTCTAGTCTGAAGAGACACTTGAACGCATTTCGTAATAACTTATTACATTTTCAAAGACTTTAGTTTACACACACACAACTATAACCTGCAAACACTAAACAGAGTTCTAATATGCTATGATTTTAAACAGCTTTCATTTTATACCCGCATTTTGGGTGAGGTGATATATTACAACAGTTTTGGATGAGGTGAACAAAACTTTCAACACAAGACAGAACACGAAACAATGGGTATAAATTGGGTAAATTTTTCGGTCATATTTAATAATATATGTCCACGGGAAAGACTGCTACCAAAATATACATACATATATATATATATATATATATATATATATATATATATATATATATATATATATATATATATATATATATATATATATATATTAATATATATATTAATATATATATATGTGTGTGTGTGTACTTGTTCATTTATACAGTTCCCCAGCCTGATCTGTAGATAATTCAAAAGCAGGAAGGAAGCTTTGAACACAATGACAATTTATTCTGTTCATTGTGTTAAAACTTTAACACTATCTCCAATAGTAATACTTAAAATATTACACTCAAGACATAAATAAATATAGAAGACCAAACAATATGAAATAAAAAAAAAAAAAGGAAAAAAAAAAAGAAATACAGGGTAGAGTTCTTTTAACCCCTCAAAATGAGATCATTATTCCACATTTTACATGTTGTCAATGTTTGATTTATAACATTGCCCATATGAAACCAGTTGATCGATGGTGTATCCCACTAGTAATGGGAGGCTACTAAATAATTTTAAGTTGTATGTCCATCAGCTCCTGGGTGCCCATTTCTCATGTGATGAGCTTAGCACCTTCTGGACCAGTATAAAGTCTTCACTACAGAGTAGAGTGAGTATAATTATCAAAGTGTAATTACCTAAGTGATTAAAGTATGAGAGCTATGCGCGTGGTAACCCGTCTTTCTGGAGCTCTTTGTCATATTATGCTTTGAGACTACTGACAATTTTATCATCCACCGCCTTCTTACTTAACTTGTTCCAACCGTCTACCGCACTGTTTGCAAAAGAGAACTTTCTAATATTTCTTTAGCACTTCTGTTTCCTTAGCTCGAATCTGTGATCTCTTCTTCTGAAAGTTGCAGGTTTCATGAATTACTGTCAATTTTGTCAATTTCTGTTGCTTTTTTCTACATAGTGGTCATGTTGCCTGGTTTTTCCTTCAATCTTTTAGCTTTGGCATACTCAGTCACTAGCCTTTCCTCATAGCTCTTGTTTTTCAGTGTCAGGAGTCATTTAGTAACATATCTTTGCACCTCTTCTAGATTATTGATGTGCTTCTTGAGATATGGGCACCATATAACCACTTCAGATACCAATTTTGGCTTTCATCTGTCCTGTCGCCCTCACAAAAATCGTGAACAATTTCTTCAATATTTTAATAGTAAATTTGAAGTTAGAAAGCATAGGTTCCTTACAAATTGTCCTTTATATGTTCCTCTGGTGAATACTTTCCAGAACCATCCCTAGATCTTTTTCTTTGTCAGAGTTCTTTAATGCTTTTTCACATAATTTGTAAATTTTGTTTCCTATTTTCTTCTATTCCACATTAGTGTGGAATAGAAGATTTATTTATTCAAGTTGAATTCCATCTGCTAAGTGTTGCTCCATACACTTATCTTGTCCAGGTCATCTTGTCAATAATTTACAATCATCAGAGTCTCTTATTTACCTTGTGGCTTATCATTGTCAGCAAACATGTTTATATAGTTCTCTTTTCTCTCAGTGTAAGTGTGCATGTGTATTTATACTGTATATTCTTTATACTCTTGCTTAGAAAATTCTTACTTTTTAAGGCATTTCACATGTAAAAATAGCTGAAATTCATTTTTTACTTTGCTCCTGGCTCCCATCACAATGTAATGTTGTTGAATGGCTGAAGGTATGTTGACAACTGCCCAGGCCAAAATAATGTTGTAGATATGATTTCTGGTGTATTTTCCATACTTTTTGAATATAGATCAATCATTTCAAAGTAAAAAGTAAATCTCTCTCCCATTCATCCCTCCATCCCCCCCTCCCATTTCCCTTCATCCCTCTCCATCCTCCCCCTCCATTCCCTCTCCTCCCTCTCCATCTTCCTTCCTCCCTCTCAATCCATCCCTCTTTCCTTCCAATTACCCCCTCTCCCTCCCCCCTCCCACCAGTTCCCCCTTCTCTTGTTCCATCTCCCTCCTTCCTCTCCATTCCCTCCTCCCCATCCCCTCCCCATCCCCTCCTCTCCTTCCCCCTCCCCCTCCCCAATTTATCCCAAATCCTCCTTATCTCCCCCTCCCCAATTTCCCCTAAATCCCCCTTCCCCATCTCCCCTCCCCCCCATCCCCCCACCCCAATTCCCCCTAAATCCTTCCCTTCTTCCTAATCCCCTCCCCTCCCAATACCCTCCCTTCCAATCCCCTCCTTTCCCCTCCCTATCCCCTACCCCCCCTTCCTATCCCCTACCCCCCTTCCTATCCCCTACCCTCTCCTATCCCCTACCCCCTCCTACCTATCCCATCCTACCCCCTCCTACCTATCCCTTCCTACCTCCACCCTATCCCCTCCCTCCCTATTCCCCCTCCTTCCCCTTCCCCCCTCCTTCCCCTTCCCTCTCTATTCCCTTTCCTCCTCCCTCTTCATATAAGAGGTACCAGGCGAATAAAACCAACAGACCGCCACTACTCCATCGACCGGGATAATTTTTTAGCAAGAGGAGGAGGAGGAGAAGAATGGCTAAAAATGACCAGACTCTACCACCAACTCGGTCAAATGCTAGAGAGGACGCAAACACAGTGGCCTCCTTACCAGAGCCTCGGATATTAACACCAAGTAAAGCATCCAGCACTTCCACTAACACGATAACATCATTTATATTTGCCAACATCCAGGGTATAAAAACACGCAAATCCAACAAAGTTCACTTTATAGATGGTCTCCTTCATGAGGCACATGCAGTGTTTGCAGCCCTAACGGAAACTCACACAAAGGACTACCTTGATAGTGATATATGGATCACAGAGTACAATCTTTTCAGATGTGATAGGAAACACCGGCTTCAGGGTGGGGTCAGCCTCTACATCAAAGACACTCATCTGTACTGAGCTGCTAAACACCTCAAATGATATGGTGGAAGTGCTGATAGTCAAAATAGAGATCCTAAATGTAGTTGTTGTCCTTGTATATAAGTCACCGCAGGCAAACCCTCAGCAGTTTAAAGATCAACTAATGAAAATAGAACACTGCTTGGAAAACCTCACAAATCCAGCTCCGAACATCATCCTGCTTGGGGACTTCAACCTACGGCACCTGAAATGGAAGCACATGGCTAATACAGTAATATCAGAAAGAATACCAGGAAGTAGCCTAAATGAACAGGCACATGTAAATGACCTGCTACGGATGTGCGATAGGTTTGCCTTAAACCAGCAAATAGTAGAATCAACTAGGAAAGAGAACACGCTGAACCTCATTTTCACTAATAATGATGAATTGATCAGGAACATAATGATTACGAATACCTGTTACTCAGATCACAACTTGAAGTTCTGACAACCATGGGGAATGGACCTTCAAAACCAGTCCAGATTCCCGGTGGAGGAGATTTCAGCAAATTCAACTTCAATAATAAACAGATAAACTGGGAGCAAATAAACCAGGACTTCACAGAAATAAACTGGGAAGAACAGCTAGAAAATGCAAACCTGAACCAGTGCCTGGAAAAAATAAGCTCAGTAGCACTAGAAATATGTTCAAACCGCATACCCCTAAGAAAAAAGGGAAAGAGATGCAGATTGGAACGGGAACATCGTTCCCTATATAGGCGAAGAAAACGAATCGCGGAACAACTTGAGTCGCACCCTATCTCAAGAACGGCGAAGAAGGTTAGGTAGAGAAATAGAAACAATTGAACTCAAGCTACAAGAATCATACAAAACCCAGGAGAGGCAAAGAGAGCAAAAGGCCATCAATGAAATAGAGAAATCCGAAATATTTTTTCTCCTATGCAAAATCAAGATCAAAAACCACATCTAGTATCGGGCCCCTGCGAAAGGGAGATGGAACTTTCACCGATGACAACAAAGAAATGAGCGAGTTACTGAGGAAGCAGTACAACTCTGTTTTCAGCGAGCCATTAAACTCACTAAAGATTGATAACCCAAATTAATTTTTCATGGATATGATACCAACATCAAATCATATATCAGACTTCGCCCTATCCCCACTAGATTTTGAAGAAGCCATAAACAGTATGCCTATGCACTCTGCACCAGGCCCTGATTCTTGGAACTCCATATTCATCAAGAACTGTAAAAAAACACTATCGCAGGCCCCTCACATTCTGTGGAGACAAAGCCTAGATACTGGCGTTATCCCTGACATACTAAAAACAGCAGAAATAGCACCACTCCATAAAGGAGGAAATAAGGCAGAGGCAAAAAATTACAGACTGATAGTACTAACATCGCACATCATAAAAATTTTTGAGAGAGTGCTAAGAAGTAAGATCACAAAATACATGGAATCACAGCATTTCCATAACCCTGGACAACATGGTTTCAGAACAGGGTGCTCTTGCCTGTCGCAGTTGCTGGACCACTATGATATGGCATTAGATGCTATGGAAGACAAACAAAACGCTGATGTAATTTACACAGATTTCGCAAAAGCTTTTGATAAATATGACCATGGTGTTATTGCACATAAAATGCGTTCAAAAGGAATTACCGGGAAAATAGGCAGATAGATCTACAATTTCCTGACTAACAGAACCCAATGTGTAATAGTCAACAAAATAAAATCCAGCCCATCAACCGTGAAGAGCTCAGTCCCCCAGGGTACTGTGCTTGCTCCAGTACTTTTTCTCATCCTCATATCGGACATAGACAAGAACACAACCTATAGCACTGTATCATCCTTTGCAGATGACACTAGGATTTTCAAGAGAGTTGGCAACATAGAGGACACGGCAAACCTCCAATCAGATGTAGATCAGGTCTTTCTATGGGCTACAGAAAATAATATGGTGTTTAAAGAAGACAAGTTCCAGCTCATGCGCTACGGAAAAATTGAAAATATAAAAACGGAAACCACGTACAAAACTCAGGCAAATCATAACATAGAACGAAAAGGCAATGTAAAGGATCTGGGTGTACTCACGTCAGAAGACCTTACCTTTAAAGAACACAATAAAGTAGCCATCACAACTGCAAGAAAAATGACAGGTTGGATAACAAGAACTTTTCACACTAGAGATGCTATACCGATGATGATACTTTTCAAAACGCTTGTGCTCTCTAGAGTGGAGTACTGCTGCACAATGACAGCCCCTTTCAAAGATTGAGAAATTGCTGACCTGGAGAGCGTGCAGAGATCCTTTACTGCTAGAATCCACTCGGTAAAATATCTAAATTACTGGGACTGATTAAAGAGCCTAAATCTGTACTCCCTTGAGCGCAGGCGGGAGAGATACATAATAATTTACACGTGGCAAATAATTGAGGAGCTGGTCCCAAACCTGCACACAGAAATAACATCACATGAGACCAGAAGACATGACAGGATGTGCAGAATACCCCCGTTGAAAAGCAGAGGTGCAACAGGTACTCTTGAGAGAGAACTCTATCAACATCAGAGGCCCGAGACTGTTCAACACGCTTCCACTACACATAAGGGGCATAACTGGCCGACCCCTCACAGTGTTCAAGAGAGAACTGGATAAGCACCTCCAAAGGATACCTGATCAACCAGGCTGTGACTCATTCGTCAGGCTGCGAGCAGCCGCGTCCAACAGCCTGGTTGATCAGTCCAGCAACCAGGAGGCTTGGTCGACTACCGGGCTGCGGGGACGCTAAGCCCCGGAAGCACCTCAAGGTAACCTCTCTATTCCCTTTCCTCCTCCCTCCCTATTCCCTTTCCTCCTCTCTCCCTATCCCCTTTCCCCCCTCCCAATCCCCCCCCTCCCAATCCCCCCCCTCCCAATCCCCCCCTCCCAATCCCCCCCCTCCCAATCCCCCCCCCCTCCCAATCCCCCCCCCCCTCCCAATCCCCCACCTTCCTCCTCCTTCCCCTCTCTGTGTTAGTGAGTGAGTGAGATGTTAGCCTGAGCCCTCAAGGAACAATACTCCATATTTCAGTACTATACTGCTGTAGACCACATCTTACCAGGATATGACCAGGAGCTGGAATAATTTTTCAGTAAATTCTGAGATTGACATTGTTTCAAATAAAAATTACAACTCTTAAGATTAACGACACGATTGAATACAAAATATTATAAGAATAAAATAGTATTTATGAAATAAAGTTCTGATATTACAGTATCAATGAATTTCATCAAAACATAATCAAAGTAGGTAAAAATATTTTAGTCGCGGCTCTCATCTGCAAGACCCGGGTTAGATTCCTGGCACAGAAACCAATACATGATCAACCAGGCTGTGATTTATACATCAGGTTGCGAGCAGCCGCAGCCGCATCCAACAGCCTGGTTGACCAGTCCAGCAACCAGGAGGCCTCGTCGATGACTGGGCTGTGGGGACGTTGAGCCTCTAAATCATCACAAGGTAACCACAAGGTAAGGTAGTCATAAAAGAATGATATAGAAAAAACAGGGTTGAATGTAACGAAACACCATTTTCTGGGTAAGACCCGGAGGCTTCCCGGAGCTATATTTGGCTGATGTGTATATATTAGACCGTGGCAACAGTCAATTGAAGGAGTTCTAGGCCTACTGGGGACCAGAGCCAGAACCTGGCCCCCTCAAGAGAGGCACGAGGAGCAATAGCCTAAAGACACCCCCGTGTAATTGGAAGCAGTCTTTGTCTACCATCTACCAGGTCAGGCACCCAGAAAGGTAGGAATTCCAAAACAAATTACTGCTGATCAAATAATTTGCAAACTGAAAGCCGAACTAGCAACAGAACTCCCCAATCAAAACCAAGGAAACAAGTATGATGTCACCACAAACGCCACGCGTCCGTCTTCGCACCCCCGTCCCCGGGTGGGGGGGGATCCCAGACCTCCATGCTGGCAACTCTCCTTTGTTCAGAGGCCGAGTATCAAAAACGCAAAAAAACGCTGACCGGAAGAAGGGAGGGATGCCGGGGAGCCTCCAGGTCTAGCCCAGAAAATGGTGTTTCATTACATTCAATGCTGATTTTTTATGGAGAACCTCTTCGGCTCCCCAGAGCTACCTAACCAAAGATAAAGAAAAAGAGGGACATACCCGGGAGGCAGTCGTCACTCGCTCCTCAACTCGAAGTCGAGACAAATGGCTGCAACCTGCGAACCAAGGCTACACACGCCCAAGAAGGGCCAGGAACATTAACCTCTCAACTGCTCGGTTTCCAAATATGACACCCCCCCCAGTGCGCATGAAATAAATTGTCTGGAATTTTTTGTTTTTTTTGTTTTAAAAGTGTCGAAAACTCTTCCCCGAGTATGGATATGTTAACAAAAAGTCAAAATTGTACTTACTTTGGCTGTTATGGGGTCCGTAAGTTCGTGCATGACGTCATCAATCCCAGGTCGCCCGTGGGGTATGCCCCTGGGGCCACTAGCATGCCCGGTTACAGATGCGCGAGTTGCCACAAATATATTTTTGTTCATTTTTTTGCGCACAATTCTAAATACATTTTATTTGTTTTTTCGTGCCAGTCCTATGTATAATGAACACGTACACAATATTATGGCAGAACAACATCCGTATTGTCCGAAGACACTGTGTTATGTGCATGACACATGTGTACACATGTTGCACATATTTCCCATGCATCATGCTAATTTATGTATATATACAATCTATTTATGCACTACACACTATCACACACTATATACATTCACCATCAATGCACTCAGAACTCCACGAATGTCAGCTGCCACACCAGCCAGTATCCCTCACTCCTCCAACATATTACTCGCCAACTTTGCTCCTCCCACATATTGTTATTGTTTTTATTATACTATTTACACATGTTATGTATATCTACATGTTTTATTCACCAGAACTATACAAGTAAGCCAGTATTGTGTCCAAACTTTACAGTGGCCACCATACACTGCATGAGAAATTGCACAGCAGCCAGCAGATGACACTACGATTACATCACCTCCCTCACCAAAATAGCTCCTCCCAACATACTCCTGTTGCTGTTATTAAACTATATACACACATTGTATATACCCATGTACAAATGTGTTCACCATAGCAAACCACTAAGCTAGTATGGTAAGCAAAACAAGAGTGGCTGCCACACACAGATGAGACTAGCTCATTTCTCTCCCTCGCTCCCTCACCACAATTCCTCCTCCCACAATACTACGCACATTGCTAATTATCACCACAATCCTGCTGTTATCACAATACTGGCCACTAAATCATGTAAATGAATAATTGACCAAGTTTATTTTGTAAAGGAACCTAGGAAGTCGTTTGAAGAATCCTAAATGGACGAAATAATGCTGTGGTGCTGTGGCTATGCTATGAACATCATGAACAGCATTGAATCACTGATATTTGAACATTGTGCACAGTCATTATCTCACTCAGGCTCTTCTGTAATACTATCATAGCTAAATATTACAAGTTATATATATATTTTGACATTATTAGGCGATTCTGTGGTCACAAGCTGAACAGCAGTGCTGTGAGCTCATGCTGTGTGCGCGAGCCTTGGTTACTCACTCAGTACTGAGGCTCTCACACCCGAGAATGTGGCCCACGATTTTTTTAAAGATGGCATCTGTTTACAAGAGCCCAGAGGATGCTGATGTGAACCCCATGTAGCCGCAGGAGTTTTGAATGGAAAGCTTAAAATAAAAATACCCGGAGGCGCGTTGCGCACCCCTGACGTAGGCCTGCAGGCGCGTTGTGCAGTTTGAGGGTTAACGAGATACCATGCAGCCAGGAACCTGTTCGACCTTCAAAAGCCCTGTGCCCGAATGTCAGCCCAGGACATATTTCCAAAAACAGCAGCCAAAGCTGCGAACTTACGAACGTCGTGGGCACGGGAAGAGACCGCAGGCTGGCTGGACCGAATAATCCTGCAGACAACCTGAGATACCCACGCCTTGGAACAGGGAAGAAGGGAAACCGGATCCACCCAAAGCATGTCCCCCTGTCATGGAGACCGTGACGCGCAGATACCGGCGAAGAGCCGCAACTGGACACAAAACATGATGCACCCCCGGCCGAACCAACCAAGCATCAACAACCCAAGGACCCCTTCGAATAGCAGCAGACTGATTCTTCACCAGAAAAGAAGGCGAAGGCTGCAAATGAACTAAATGACCACCAGGACCGAAAGATCAGAAACCCCTGTGCCGGAGGAGAGCATGAAGCTCCCCGATCCGACCCCCAGAGGCCAATGCCAACAAGAAAAGAGCCTTAGAAAAAGTCTTGAACCGAGGGGGGCCACCACATACCGAGGAGAAGAGAGAAAAAGAGAGCATCTGGTCCAACGACCAGGACGGCTCAGGCTGCGCATGAGCAGGCCGGAGGTGAAACAACGCCTGAGAAAGCCTGCAGAATGGAGCAGAAATGACATCCACCCCGAAAGCAAGCTGCAGCGGCTTCGCCAGTACCACACGACACAAGACGACAGTATCTGGCACAAGATGATGGTTCCGAAACAACTAAAAGAGAAAGGACAAAACCCGATCAGTAATCAAAGACAACCTACGAAGAGACAAAAATTGCCGAAAGGACCGCCAGGAAATTTCATACTGACATCTAGACGAAACATGCAGGTGGGACACCATCAACTAAGCCACCTGATCACCAAACAAGTGGTGATACACCCTAATCAAAAAGACCAGACGCGAAGAGTGGAACCAGCCACTTATCAGACTGACCGATCTGCTGAAAGAGGCGGAGTCGCGGGAAGACCCTCGGGTTCGGACATTGAGTAAGAAGCGCCTGAAACCAAGGCTGGCCCTGCCACCAAGGAGCCAACAGGACTACTATCCCCTGGTAAGTCTCCAACCGAGCCAGGACAACCGGGCCAGAGGGAAGAGGTAAAGGTAACTCCGCCTCAACCAGTCCAGGCGAAAGGCATCAACCCCGACGGCCTCGCAGTCTGGGATGGACGCCACATAAACTGGAAGACGCCTCGACCACGCCAATGCAAATAGGTCCACCTCTGGGGGCCCGTACGTCCGGCAGAGCCAACTGAACAAGTCGGTGTCGACCGTCCATTCCATGAGAAGGGGAATGAACCAAGACAGGCCGTCCACCAGGACGTTTGACACCCTCTGAACATGAACCGCCAGGAGAGCCAAACCCCAAAAACTCAGCAGACGAGTCACCCAAATTGACCAGCCCCAAAGAACCAAGGACCGCATCAAACCCACGCGGTTCAGGCAATGAACTACCGGGAAGCAGTCCGAATGGAGCCGGATCGTCGCTCCTCGAACGACCCAAATCCTCTGAAGCGAATGCCACATCGCCACAAACTCCCGGGCCGTGCTGTGAGCTTGACGGAAACACGGACCCCACTGACCTTGGCCGACCTGGTGAGCACTTGTCACAAAACCCCAGCTCAAAGAAACGACGTGCGACTCGGGTGCCCTCCAAAAACAGCAGGAGACGGGACCGCAGCCGCAAAAGCATCGCAGGAGGGAGAGACAAGGAAGCGGTCCGAGAGTCCCACACAAGACCCAACCAAGTCCGATCCTGAAAGGGAACCAAAAGGGACTTCCTCCAGTTCACCATGAACCCAAACCCGGCGAGCTGGGAAAGAACCATATTCCTGGCGAGCAGACACGTGGACTGGCTGGAAGCCCACACCAGCCAGTCGTCATTAATAAGAAATGTGTGAAACATTAAACAAAAAGTTCCAAAGTGTGTTTGTACAAAATGAAATCTTCAAGGAACCAGACACAATTAGAATTTCAGAGAATAACATAGAGCACACAGAGGTGTCTAGAGACAAAGTGGATAAAATGCTCAAGGAGCTAAGTAAGAACAAAGCAGTTGGTCCAGATGGAGTTTCACCATGGGTTCTGAGAGAATGTGCACCTGAGCTCAGCATTCTACTTCAACTGATTTTTCAGGTATCCCTATGTACAGGAGTCATAGCAGATGTGTGGAAAAAGGCTAACATCATTCCAATCTACAAAAGTGGCAGCTGGGAAGACCCCCTCAATTATAGTCAATTATAGACCTGTATCATTGAGAAGTGTAATAGTGAAAATATTGGAAAAATAATACAAACTAAATGGGTAGAACACCTAGAAAGAAATGATATAATATCACAGACAGCATGGTTTTCGATCTAGAAGATCCTGTGTATCGAATTTACTCAAGTTTCTATGATCGAGCCACAAAGATTTTACAGGAAAGAGATGGTTGGGTTGACTGCATCTATCTGGACCTAAAAAAGGCTTTCGACAGAGTTCCACATAAGAGGTTGTTCTGGAAACTGGAACATATTGGAAGGGGTGACAGGTAGGCTTCTAACATAGATGAAAACTTTTCTGACTGATAGAAAAATGAGGGCAGTAATTAGAGGCAATGTGTCGGACTGGAGGAATGTCTCAAGTGGAGTACCACAGATTCAGTTCTTGCACCGGTAATGTTCATTGTCCACATAAATGATCTACCAGATGAAATACAGAATTATATGAACATGTTTGGTGATGATGCTAAGATAATAGGAAGGATAAGAAACCTCGATGATTGTCATGCCTTCAAGAAGACCAGGACAGAATAAGTATATGGAGCACCACTTGGCAAATGGAATTTAATGTGAATAAATGCCATGTTATGGAATGTGGAATAGGAGAACATAGACCCCACACAACCTATAAATTATGTGAGAAATCTTTAATGAATTCTGATAAAGAAAGAGATCTAGGGGTGGTTCTAGATAGAAAACTACCACCTGAGGACCACATAAAGAACGTTGTGTGAGGAGCCTATGCCACGCTTTCTAACTTCAGAATTGCTTTTAAATACATGGATGGTGAAATACTAAAGAAATTGTTCACGACTTTTGTTAGGCCAAAGCTAGAATATGCGGCAGTTGTGTGCTGCCCATATCTTAAGAAGCACATCAACGAACTGGAAAAGGTGCAAAGACATGCTACTAAGTGGCTCCCAGAACTGAAAGGCAAGAGCTACAAGGAGAGATTAGAGGCATTAAATATGCCAACACTAGAAGATAGAAGAAAAAGAGGTGATAGGTCAAAAAGAGGTGAAAAGAGGTCACTACGTACAAAATAATAACAGGAATTGATAAAATCGATAGAGAAGATTTCCTGAGACCTGGAACTTCAAGAACAGAAGGCCATATATTTAATCTAACGAAACAAAGCTGCCGGAGAAATATAAGAAAATTCACTTTTGCAAACAGTGGTAGACGGTTGGAACAAGTTAAGTGAGGCGGTGGTGGAGGTCAAAACTGTCAGTAATTTCAAAGCGTTATATGACAAAGAGTGCTGGGTAGACAGGACACCACGAGCATAGCTCTCATCCTGTAACTATACTTGGGTAATTACTTAGGTGATTACGGGGCTCACATCCTGGGCCTCAGGACTCCTATAAACAGACGCTATCTTGGAAAAAAATTGTCTGCATCCGTGCTGGCTGTGAGAGCCTTAGTATTGAGAAAGTGACCAAGGCTGGTGCATGCAGGAGCAGCACACAGCACCGCTCTGCAGCTAGGGGCCACGGCACCACTTAATAATGATGAATAAAATAGGTAACTGAAATTGTTTTGCGTTGACAGTGTTATAGATGATCCTGACTATGATAAAGACTATGTACAATGCTCAGATAGTAGTGAACACAATGTTAGTTATGATATTCACAGCATGAGGTAGAGACACACAGCACCCAGCCATTGTTTCCTGCAACTGCGCATCATGAAACACCCTAATGTTCCACCACCAATGTTCATTTTGTTATGGAAATGGATTCATATTCGGGATTTTGTGGCAGGAGTGTGATAATAACAGCGGTTTTGTAGCTAATCATAGCGAGATGTGTAGAATATTGGAGGCATTGTCTTGCATCATGTGACTGCTGGCATCGTCTGCTTGTAGCTCCATGCTGTTTTGATTTAATCGCCATACCCACCAGAACTGCTTATTAGTATGTTATGGTGCATATAAATGTTGATAGTGATATATAACATAATAACAGGAACAGTTGCTTGGCTGATCTAAGAATATAATGTGTGTGTCACCATATATGAGCTCCATATTTTTTAGAATAGCAACATTCCACACATTTAACTATATACATTCGATATACAGTGGCGCCTCATTTAACAAATTTAATCTGTTCCGGCACCGAGCTCGACATGTGAAACGCTCGTCCTGCGAAACAACAACAACACTGTCGTCGGAGAACCGGTGGGAACGCTAGGAAGCGCCATGTGTTTTGCTCGTTAATCAAATGAAAGCTCGTCAATCGAGACAAATTTTCTCCGAGTGGCTCGCTCGTTACTCAAAATGCTCGTAACTAGAGTCGCTAGTCACTCGAGGTTTCACTGTATTACATACTATTGAATAATATTACTGAAAAAACTAGATATAAACCATTCCTAGACAATGAAATAATTATGTAAAAATGTATTTGGGGCAGCCCCTGCCACACTCAGCTCTCAACCACAACGTTGACCTTGGATTCTTGTTCCATGTATATAAACTCACAACACACAATCTTTATAGTTCATTATGGTGCACAAACATGTAGATAGGTATATACAATGTGTGTGTATATAGTGTAATAATAGCAAAAACACTGTTTGATGAACTGTAGAATATAAATAATTGTCACATATATGAGCCCCATAATTTTGAGCATAGCGATGTTCTACACATTGAACTACTGTATATAATTTCCACAAATTACACACCGTTGAGTCATACTACAGTGAAAAAAACAGAGAAGAAACAAATGAGAAACATCAAAATAATTGTGAAAATTTATATTGCTGCAACTGCCTCCCTACGGGGTTGCGGGGATTGGGTGTCCCCGAGCACTTCTTCACTCAGCACACATAATTTGCTCAACTTCTCAGCTCCATCATAGCTAAATTATGTCACATCCAATATTCTGCTTTAGTTTCCCATGATCGGAGACTGCATTTTAACAATATAAGAAGAGAAAATAATTTTGGGGAAATAATTTATTTTCGGCACACCACAGGAGGTGTCATGTTTTAATGCAGTGCAGTACAGTGGGTTAAAGCTGTATTCTTGTTGGCATTTGCCTCCAGCTGTAGGATTGGGAAGCTTCAGGCTCTCCTGAGGCAGGGGTTCTGTTCTTTTGGCCTTGGTGGGCAGTTTGTTCGTTTGCAGTTTTTTTTCCTTCTTTTCTGATGAAGAATGAGTTGGCAGGCTTCTGGAGGGGTCCTTTCTTAATTGCTGCTGGGTTGGTTTAGCTGGATGTACATCATTTGTTGTGCCCAGTGGAGGCTCTTAAGTGCCTCATGCGGGCTACCAGTGCTGTCTCTGTGGGTACCTTTTGCTGGTTGACTCTACTTCCTTGTACCCTGTTCCAAAGGTCAGGTTGTCTGCAGTGTCATTAAGGCTAACCAGTCTGCAGTCTACTCTTGGCCCCATGATGTTTGCAAATACATGGCTTTAACATGGTCCTGGGCTGATATTTGGGCTTAGAGGTTTTGCAACCCATCCTCCTGTTTGGATAGTCATAGTGCTTGCTGGTAGTACTCCTTCCTGGTAAGTCCTGTTTTTTTCTCTGTGGCTAGTTATCTTCAGGAAGCCACTGGAGGCTCCTTCCAGAAACCCAGTGTTGAGTATACAGTAATGAAATGCATCTTCCCTGATTTCTTCTCCCTCCAGGTTTGTCGTTTCATCATTTAGTTGTTCATCAGCTCCAGAAATAACCATGGAAGCCTGGGTCCAGGCTGCCTGTAGAGGTAATCGATACTAATGAGTTTCAAGCAAATTTGAGTGAATCCCTTATTCTGTGTGATTTGATTGTGGAGTTGTTTGGATGTTTCAAGGCTTTGCTTTCTGTGAACCCTCTGGTTGTTTGTAAAGCTTTGATGATTTTCTGGAGGCTTTTCTTGTTCGGGTGGTAGATTGTCACTCGCTCTTATGCCTCTGTGAGAGGAGGCCAGGTTCTGGCTCTGGTCCCTGGTAGGCTAAACAGAACTTTTGCAAATGATGTGACCTTTTTGTATGGAGTAATCTCGGCAAGATAGCTTCAGGAAGTCATTGGGGGCTTCAATGGCTCCAGAATGAAAAGGAGCCACCAAAGCACTTCTAGAAAGAGGCATTTCATTACACTCAGTGTTGAGTTTATTAATTTTTACTACTAACGGGAAAAGAATAATATAAACTTTGAACAAATATGATACTGTATTCAGTATTGGTATGGGTATTTTTTGTCTGAACTAGGGACTGGTTTGCTAAGACAGCTTGGTGGAGCAGACACCATATTTTAGTTCACCAAGAAGTTTGTCTTCTAGTCAATTCTTTCTGGCCCACTGTAATCCATTTGATCGAGGTTGCAATGCATGTGTATTAAAAAATCACATTGTAGTGTCCATGTGTGTGGCTCATTATATTGACAAAGTTGTATTAATATACTGTAGGAATGTGTATAGTGTAGATAAGCTGTTAGCATACATTGTCAGTGTATAATTGATTCATTAGTTTTTGCTGTGGAAATGGTTTTCTGAATTACAACAATTTAGTTTAGGAGTATTTAAGTGATTTTTTTTTATAGCATACGCAATCTTTACTTTAAATTGGGTGTGTTATGACAGGCATGAACTGTACATGTGATTAGTTAAGTTTGTAATTTCACATATACTATAGCTTAATAACTTTTTCTATGAAAAAGTTAAGTAATTTACCCTTCAATTCACAGTCATAAATTGGCTATGTGTTGTTTAATAAAAAAGAAAAGGAATGCATCTAACAAGGGATAATGACAAGAGAAGGCATTTCTCCTGTTATTGGATTAGCAGTGCAGGCGATGAGTCACAATAACGTGGCTAAAGTATGTTGACCCGACCACACACTAGAAGATGAAGGGACGACGACGTTTCGGTCCGTCCTGGACCATTCTCAAGTGGACTGTCTCAAGTGAATTGTATTGGATTAGCAGTCATAAAGCAATAAATTATTGTTCTTTTGACATACTTTTGGGAACGTTAATCTCTAAAAAATTTTGCTTGAATGGTCAGTTAAGTAGGTATTAAGGAACACCATAATGGTTGATAAGTACTGTCATAATATTAAAGACATGCAGAAGTAAAGCCTTACCTTTCTTCTAAGGCTTTTGTACTATTTTTCTTTGAGACTATTTCTTAATCTTATTAATAGCACTTGCAATGTTTGTTTTAATTGCTGTCTCAAATAGGAAGGCCAGAATTGTGTAAAATGTGGCATTTATATTATGAAAAAGGTGGAATTGCATGTTCTTAAGTTTGAATCATTAGATATAAAACTGATGTACACTTTTGTTTGATGATTAAATTTTGTAAAGTTTAATCAGATACTCATACACCATGTGTGCAGAATATAACTTTCTTAGCTTATTGCAACTTGTGATATTGCAACTAGATATATTTAATTCAAGAATTCTTTTAAGAATAGTGCATGTTGATATGGCTATCATGTGAAGCAGAGATCCCCTCATGCTGATTTTCTTTGTTATATTTAATTTTATTTCTTATTACAAGGCATAGAATATGGGTACAGTATCAATATCTGACAGCATTTGTATACATATTTATCACTTTTTTATTTTTTTCACCAAAAAATAATGAAGTCTTCTGCTTCATAAACCCTTAAAATGCGCAATACATACATATACGATTTGACGTAAAGTAATTTAACATAAGTTTTTAAAACTTGCACAAACATTTTCCATTTTTTGCATAATCAGCTAGGCAAGTGCTCCAACTTTGTCTAAATGATCACAGCATAACTTGAAAAAAAGACAATCAAAATTAATTTTAAAATTGAATATTGAAAACTTCAGATTTTCAATTCAGAATAAAAAATTTGAACTATCACCAATTATTCATTTAATGTTGTTATTCTTTCTGAATAGCATATGATCATTTTCATCAAATTAGAATACAGTATAGGTTTTCAGTATAGTTTACTGTAAAAAAAAATTGTCAATAAGCTATTTGAAATATGGGGCAAATTTAGACCAAAAAAAATTATAACTACAAATGTGTAAAGTTTATGAAAAATCCATTCTGAAGGGATTGTAGAACAGACAGCTGAGCACACAATATGTCAAAATAGTGAGAACCGGTCAAAAACTGGAATTTTAGAAGCCATTTAAAGTTGAAACTCTAGTTTCAGAGATAATTGAAGTTGAAGTTATCAACAATGAATAAAGGTATTTTTAATTCGTTAATTTAATTGTATGTTTTAATAAACATTGTTTGGCACTCATACTCGAATGTGTGAAAGTTGTAGGTCAATATGTGTTGAAATGAAGTCAAGAAAAAATAACCCCAAAAACACAAAATATAGGGATAATTATAATAATTATAATGATTTAGGAGATATATTTAGGGTATACTGTACTTTATATAAGTGAAAAAGCCCTAATATGGTCCCTAATCTTCAAAACAACCTAAAGAGACAAAGAAAATAGAGTTTGAAATCAGAAAAAATCAGCCAAAAAAAATTGTCCCAAGTTTTGCGAGTAGTGACTGATTTATTTGTTGACCAATTTCATTTTATCTTCATATAGTTTGGGAAATATATGCATTCTCCAGGATGGAAAGATTACAACAAAATCAGATAATAAACAAAGGAGAAAAAACTAAAATCTTAAAAAAAAAAAAATCTGCCTCCCGAAAATATTCTTGGGACATTGATAAAAGTAACATATATTAACATTGGACAATGTACTTACATGATATATAACAAAATAGAGCATATTAACATAATTACTCATTGTTATTTGTGTTATTATTTATTACTCAGCAATGATATAAAGGCACCAGCTGCATATCCACTTTGTGGACACTTCTTACTACTATTGTTCTTCTTTCTTTGAGCATCAGACAGGTGCTTGCATTTCTTTATTACTGCATTATCCTTCAGTTCCAGTTATTAGGAGCTGTTCTTACCAACAAAACGTTCTTTTTAAAAATTTATCTAAAATTAATTTCTGAAAATATTTTGATGAAAGTTTCATGACACTGAAGTTAATAATTTGGAGATTTGTTTAATATTTTAAGTTATTTTTACATAATTAAAATATTTTTCGCTTCCGGGCTCCCAGTATGCGCTGTAATATGCGTGGTCTAAGGGTTAAGCTACTTCACCTTCATTTACTTTACATCTTAGATCAAGTTTTCAAATATGTCCAGTATCAATATTCACCTTCGTTCTCTTGCAAAATACTCTACTGCTTTCAATTGCAGTAATTCGGTGGTTCATTCATCAAATCAACCTTTTTAAAAATACTTTTGTCACTTCAGCATACTTAACACTTTGGTCCGGTAATGACGCAGCATTGCGTGATGTTTTTACTTAGGGGAAGTCCGGTAATGACGCAGCATTGCGTGATTTCCGGCGGCAAATTGGCGACGGTTTTGGGAGGGGCGCACCTCGGTTTTGGACATTATATGCATACACACCTGTAGGGAATTTCATTGTGAATACAATGATAGCAAAATGAAAGACCTAGGACCAGAATTGAGGTAACAAAGTTGAAAAGAGTATACCCATTTTATTGCTCTTTATTAGTGCTCACTGCGGAAATGCACCGTCACGTTCTCGGTTTGCTGTGGGTGGGACGCCGGGGTTTTGGACTTTATATTTGCATATACTCCTGTAGGGAATTCTATTGCAAACACAATGATACCAAAATGAAAGATCTAGGACGAGAATTGAGATGTCTAAAGTGAAGAGAGTGTACCCATTTTATTGCTCTTGCACGTTCCCGTGTAACACGCTCTCACTTTCTCGCCGGGCTTTTGAGCTTTATTTGCATTTAGTCCTGTAGAGAATTCTATTGCGAACACATTGATACCAAATTGGAAAACCTAGGACGAGAATTGAGGTGACAAAGTTGAAGAGAGTATACACATTTCAGTATGACCACGCGCTCTATTGTAATGAGAGGTGCCTTGGGGTGGTGCAGCGCTTTCTTTCTGGTAACTTTCATCTTGTCGGCGGGTGGAGCATGCCACTGTTTTTGACATTATATGCATATATTTCTGTTGGAAATTCTATTACGAACACATTGATGCCAAAATGAAAGACCTAGGACGAGAATTGAGGTGATCAAAGTGAAAGGAGTGTAAATATTTTATCACTCTTGAGCCATGCTCCCGGGTAACACGCTCTCATTTTCTGTTTGTTGCGGATGGTACGCCGACCATTTGGACTTTATATGCCTTTAATCCTATAGAGAATTCTATTGCGAACACATTGATACTAAAATGAAAGACCTAGGACGAGAATTGAGGTGACCAAAGTGAAAGGAGTGTACACATTTTATCGGTCCTGCGCGTTCCCGGGTAACATGCTCTCACTTTCTCTGTTTGTTGCGGATAGTACGGTGGGTATTTAGACTTCATATGCCTTTAGTCCTGTAGAGAATTCTATTGCAAACACAATGATACCAAATTGAAAAACCTAGGACGAGAATTGAGGTAACAAAGTTGAAAAGATTATACACTTTTCAGAATTACCGCGCGCTCCCGGGGAATGCCCAAACCCACCCGGGGTAGTGTGACGCATGTGCGCCCAGAACATCAAAGTGTTAATCTCATTCTTAATCTTGTCTGTCCAAAACCTTTTTTTTATTTTAACATTTTTTGTAACATTCTAGCTATCACTCTTCTCTGTTATTTTTCATAGGAAAACATGAGTTCATTTTGAATAAAATGTAAATGACAAAAGGTATATAATTTTCTGAAAACCTTGCATCCTCCTTTCTCTACTGCATGCTCAGCTTCCACATCTATACTGACATTTGTATTAATATTTTTGCAATTACCTTAGCTTATCTTTGAAGTCTAGTGACAGTCTTTCTGTGCTCAGTAATTTGAACCATATGGGTCCCACTTCCATTAGAATTTGCTGACTTTCTTACCAGGAATGTCCAAAAATGAACAAATTCAAACATTTTTGATATGATAACCTGGTTACTCTCTTCGTTTACCCCTCATATTTTTATCATTTACCTGCTTATGCCTGCCATTTACCAGTGCATGATGCACACAAATTTATTCGGATTACCCAAAGATTCATGTTACCAGAATTCAGATTACCGAGTTCTTATAGTACCACTTAAACTAGAATTAATCTTGCATAATTTATTCCTTATAGAAAAATACAATGTGTACACATTATTCCAGATCATTTTGGCAGCAACTTTTTGTCTTGACAGAAAAGCATTATATTTATACATACATTTTCGTCTACCAAAGTGTAGAAGTTCATTGTCGTCATTCACAAAACTCAGTTTATTAAAAAATATACAGGTAAGCGAACAGTATATTACACAACTGCAGTGTCATTCATTACCAAATATATTTAAAGTCTAATTTACGTACAATATGCCCATTTGTTTGAATTCGAGTGTGATGTGCAGTTCTGTATATAAACTTGTAACAGTATTTGGCTGTTTTATAAGCACTAGAAAGAATTTTTTTAAATTTTCATATACTGTACAGTGTAGTAGGCTGTATATTCATAAATTCATAAATGCAGCACACCTTTTTAACTACTGTAGTTCTTTATCCACAGCATTTATATAAATACAAACATTTGATTTCTTCATTCTTTGAAATGCAGTTATTTTCACGAACTGTATAGATTTATCATAATTTACTGTATATATATTTGCATCAGTGCTATGCATAAGCTTATTTCTTTCATACTTCATTTACCTTTACTATGTTTACTTCGATGCAAAACAGTTGCTTCTTTCACATAGGTTACATTGTCCATTTTTTCTATACGAGCATGTTTACAATCCATATTTTCACGTAACATATTATGTTTATTTCACATAATATATATTATCATCATCATGTTCATCACTTTGCTATATGTGTTAATATGCTATATCAAAGTTAGTCTTACACACTCCATACCTGTTTTGTTACAATATAAGCAGGGGCATTACAGTTCTCCTCAGTGAAATACAGCTTTAAAATTCTTTATTGTAGTTGCCAAGTATAATAAGGCGGCAGCTGCTCCTGCTGTTGCCCCTGCTGCCGCTAATGCTGCTGCTGCTGCTGCTGCTGCTGATCCTGCTGGTGCTGTTGCAGATGTTCCTGCACCTCTCCTTTCCTCCTTCCATACATCCTTTTCCTCTGCATCCTCTTCCCTTCTTTCCTCTCACAACCTTCCTCCATTTTTTCTCCTCTGTATTTTCTCCTCAATCTTCACATCTATCCTTTTCTCCTCCACCTCTTTCAGTTACTCCATATTTTTCTCTTTATCATCCACCTCTTCCTGTTACTCCTCCTCCTCCTCCTTCGTATTTACCACGCCCTCTGCCTTTGTGTTTGCCTCCTCCTCTGCCACCACCACCACCACCACCGCCTGTGTGTGTGCTACCACCTCCTCCTATGTCACCTCCTCCTCCACCACCACCACCACCTCTACCACCACCATAACCTTCTTCTCTACCACCACCTCCTCCTCCATTCATATTTCTTCCTGTCTCTCCTCCTCCACCATAATTATCAACCAATTAGTCTATAACTTTATTCATAAATGTCTGTTTATGTACATTTGTAGTCAGGTTAGTTTACACAAATTTAGTGAATTATTTATCTAAGAGAAAGTCATAATAAGAACAAAACCTGAAATATCTGATGATGAGAATAGAATTTAAAGGACTTACAGTATATAAAGTAATCATTAAATGAATTTACTCAAAGTTTTCATTGAGTTTAAAGCTTAAAAAAATTCACCCCAAAATGATTTTTTCGGTGAAACAAACACACACACACACACACACACACACACACACACACACACACACACACACACACACACACACACACACATGGATTGCGATATACTAAAGAAATTGTTCATGACTTTTGTTAGGCCAAAGCTAGAATATGCAGCTGTTGTGTGGTGCCCATATCTTAAGAAGCACATCAACAAACTGGAAAAGGTACGAAGACATGCTACTAAGTGGCTCCCAGAACTGAAGGGCAAGAGCTACGAGGAGAGGTAGCATTAAACATGCCAAAACTAGAAGACAGAAGAAAAAGAGGTGATATGATCACTACGTACAAAATAGTAACAGGAATTGATAAAATCGACACGGAAGATTTCCTGAGACCTGGCACTTCAAGAACAAGAGGTCATAGATTTAAACTAGCTAAACACAGATGCCAAAGAAATATAAGAAAATTCACCTTCGCAAATAGAGTGGTAGACGGTTGAAACAAGTGAAGTGAGAAGGTGGTGGAGGCCAAGACCGTCAGTAGTTTCAAAGCGTTATATGACAAAGAGTGCTGGGAAGACGGGACACCACGAGCGTAGCTTTCATCCTGTGACTACACTTAGGTAATTACACACACACAGTAGAACCTCGAGTGACGATCGCCTCAAATGGCGAGCATTTTGGGTAACAATCGCCCAGATCGCTGACAGTTCGTCTCGTATGGTGACCGCTCGTTTGAATGATGACAAGACCACATGGTGGGGTCTCGCTGCTTCTCGCACATTCTCGGACGCCTCCGACAATGCAAATAAATTATGTTGTTTGTGTTTAACCCTTTAACTGCGCAACGCGCCTGCAGGCCCATATCTGGGGTGTGCTACGCGCCTCCGGGTATTTGTATTTTTCATGTTCCATTCAAAACTCATGCGGCTACATGGGGTTCACATCAGTTTCCTCAGGGCTCTTGTAAACAGACACCATCTTTAAAAAAAATCGTGGTCCACATTCCCGGGTGTGAGAGCCTTAGTAGTGAGTGAGCAACCAAGGCCGGCGCACGCAGCATGAGCTCACAGCACTGCTGTTCAGCTTGTGATCACACCATCGACTAATAATGCCAAAATAAATAATATATTTTATATATATATATATATATATATATATATATATATATAATATATATATATATATATATATATATATATATATATATATATATATATATATATATAATGTCGTACCTAGTAGCCAGAACTCACTTCTCAGCCTACTATGCAAGGCCCGATTTGCCTAATAAGCCAAGTTTTCATGAATTAATGCTTTTTCGTCTACCTAACCTAGCTTTTTTTGGCTACCTAACCTAACCTTACCTATATATATAGGTTAGGTTAGGTTAGGTAGGGTTGGTTAGGTTCGGTCATATATCTACGTTAATTTTAACTCCAATAAAAAAAAATTTACCTCATACATAGTGAAAAGGGTAGCTTTATCATTTCATAAGAAAAAAATTATAGTAAATATATTAATTCAGGAAAACTTGGCTTATTAGGCAAATCGGGCCTTGAATAGTAGGCTGAGAAGTGAGTTCTGGCTACTAGGTACGACTTATATATATATATATACAGTATATATATATATATATATATATATATATATATATATATATATATAATATATATATATATATATAATCTCCATCCATCCATCCATATCTGCACGCAAATCCTCTGCGTGCGGAGTTCCGGCGCACGCAGCATGAGCTCACAGCACTGCTGTTCAGCTTGTGATCACACCATCGTCTAATAATGCCAAAATAAATAATTATATATATATATATACTGTATATATATATATATTGTATTATATATATATATATATATATATATATATATGCAAACAAGCCTGAATGGTCCCCAGGACTATATACAACTCACTTCTGGGGTGTGAGTTTTCAGTTATATATATATATATATAATTTATATATATATAAATTATATATAAAATATATATTTATATATAAATATATAAATTATATATTTATATATAAATATATAAATTATATATTTATATATAAATTATATTATATATATATATATATATATATATATATATATATATATATAATATATATATATATATATATATATATATATATAATTTATATATATATAAATTATATATAAAATATATATTTATATATAAATATATAAATTATATATTTATATATAAATTATATATTATATTATATATATATATATATATATATATATATATATATATATATATATATATAATATAATATATAATTTATATATAAATATATAATTTATATATTTATATATAAATATATATTTTATATATAATTTATATATATATAAATTATATATATATATATATATATATATATATATATATATATATATATATATATATATATATATATATATATATATATATATATATATATATATATATATAATATATATATATAATATAATTTATATATAAATATATAATTTATATATTTATATATAAATATATAATTTATATATTTATATATATTTTATATATAATTTATATATATATAAATTATATATATATATATATATATATATATATATATATATATATATATATATATATATATAATACAATATATATATATATACAGTATATATATATATATAATTATTTATTTTGGCATTATTAGACGATGGTGTGATCACAAGCTGAACAGCAGTGCTGTGAGCTCATGCTGCGTGCGCCGGAACTCCGCACGCAGAGGATTTGCGTGCAGATATGGATGGATGGATGGAGATTATATATATATATATATATATATATATATATATATATATATATATATATATATATATATATATATATAATTTTTTTTTTATTTATATATTTATAAATATATATAATATATTTATATATATTTATAAATAAATAAATAAAAACTGTTTTATTTAGCCATGATAGTATTACAGAAGAGCCCGAGTGTGATAATGACTGCATACAATGTTCAAATATTAGTGATTCAATGCTGTTCACGATGTTCACAGCACTAGCCACAGCATTATTTCGTCCATCTAGGAATCTTCAAACGACTTCTTAGGTTCCTTTACATAATAAACTTGTAGTCAATTATGTATTTACAGGATTTAGTGACCAGTATTGTAATAACAGCAGGATTGTGGTGATAATAAGCACTGTGTGTAGTATTGTGGGAGGAGTAATTGTGGTGAGGGAGCGAGGGAGAGAATCGCGGTAGCCTCACTGTGTGGCACTCATTCTTGTTTTGCTCATCATACTAGCTTAATGGTTTGCTATGGTGAACACATTTGTACATGGGTATATACAATGTGTGTGTATAGTGTGGTAACAGCAACATCAGTATGTTGGGAGGAGCTATTTTGGTGAGGGAGGTACCGTAATCGTAGCGTCGTCTGCTGGCTGCTGTGTGATTTCTCATGCAGTGTGTGGTGGCCACTGTAAAGTTTCGACACAATACCGGCTTATTTGCATAGTTCTGGTGAATAATACATGTAGATAGGTATACATAACATGTGTAAATAGTGTAATACAAACAATAACAGTATGGTGTGAGGAGTCATGTTGGCGAGTAAGATGTTGGAGGAGTGAGGGTGTGGCAGCTGACACTTGCGGAGTTCTGAGTGTGTTCATGGTGAATGTATATAGTGTGTGATAGTGTATAGTATGTAAATAGACTGTATATATACATAAATTAGCATAATACAATGGAAATATGTGCCAGATATGTGTACACATGTCATGCACGTAACACAGTGTCTTCAAACAGTACGGATGTTCTACTGCCATAATATAGTGTGTGTGTTCATTATACATTGGATCACCTAAAAGCACATAAAATGTATTTGGAACTGTACGCAGAAAATGAACAAAAATATATTCGTGGACATCGCTCATCCTGCCCCGAGCTCCCTACTGGCCCCGGGGGTGTGTGCCACGGGCAACCAGGGAATGATGACGTCGCACATAAACTTACGGACCCCATAGCAGCTAAAGTACTTATAATTTCGACATTCTGTTACTATACCCTTACTCAGGGAAGGGTTTTGGCACTTTAAAAACAGAAAAGAATTTTTTCCAGAGATTTTATTTCATGTGCACTGGGGGGGGGTGTCATATTTGGAGGCCGTGCAGTTAAGGGGTTAAAAGTAAGGGTTTTATTGAACGAAATGTGAGTCTCTGCTCTAATGAAACATTGTAACAACAGCCTTAATGTGAGCCCTGATATGTACAAGTTGGATCCCCATAAAAGCCTCAATATAGCACGTCAATACAATATAGCTTCCATTTAACCTGTATGACACTTTTATATATCTTCCAGTTCTGTATAATAATGGGAGCTGCCTCGAATTGGCCAATGGGCCTTCTGCACGTTACCTTCTTTCTTACATTTCTTTTCCTTCACCTTTTCATGGTGGTCAGGTAAACTGCCCTGGTGGGTATAAAGGCCTGATCATCAATGTTTCCACCTTCATTCTACTCTGTTCTGATGAAGGGATGTAGCCAAAAACGCGTTAAGCATTCTCTATTTTTCACATGTCGTTTTTCCACAAATTATATATATATATATATATATATATATATATATATATATATATATAATAAATAATAACTGAAAACTCACACCCCAGAAGTGACTCGAACCCATACTGCCAGAAGCAATGCATCTGATGTACAGGATCCCATAACCACTCGACCAACATGACCGGACAAAAGAGGATGGTTGCCGAGGCTATTTTCCCATCCCCCCGCCGGCACTCTGTTGGTAATCTTGGGCATGGTATTTTATCAAATCACCTCATTCTTTGGGGCACACGTGAGGAACACAAATGCGAACAAGCCTGAACAATCTCTAGGCATATATGCAACTGAAAACTCACACCCCAGAAGTGACTCGTACCTGGGGACCATTCAGGCTTGTTCGCATTTGTGTTCTTCACGTGTGCCCCAAAGAATGAGGTGATTTGAAAAATTCCATGCCCAAGATTACCAACCGAGTACCGGCGGGGGGATAAAAATAGCCTCGGCTATCATCCTCTTTTGTCCGGTCGTGTTGGTCGAGCGGTTAAGAGATCCTGTACATCAGCAGAGTGCTCCTGGCAGTATGGGTTCGAGTCACTTCTGGGGTGTCAGTTTTCCTCCCTTGGGAAAGAGTGATCACGTCCTGTTAGACATTGATTATGCTTTAAGATATCATCTAGAAGAAAATGGGGACATTGAAACAGTTGATAAACTCGATTTAAGGAGAGGTCACTATGGGGAACTTCAAATTTTTTTTAATGAGTGTAATTGGACAGAATTGTTGCTAGGCAGGGAAGTAAATGAAATGTATGCCAAATTTTTAAAAATATACGAGGAAGGCACACAAACATTCATACCAGAGCCATGGGGAGCCGCTCGGCCGAGCGGACAGCACGCTGGACTTGTGATCCTATGGTCCTGGGTTCGATCCCAGGCGCCGGCGAGAAACAATGAGCATGCTGATATAGAGGTGGTCAGGAACAGGCAGAATCTACTGCTATGCAGGAGATAACCGTAACAATATATATTATAAATAAGCCTCAAGCTATTACAACTATATAGCACGTAACACACAGAGATCACACTAACGGGATCCATCAAATGAACAAATCAACCGAAGTTCAGTAGAACTTCGGTTTCAACTTTTTTTTTTTTTTTTTTTTTTTTTTTAGCTAAACACAGATGCCGAAGAAATATAAGAAAATTCACCTTCGCAAATAGAGTGGTAGACGGTTGGAACAAGTTAAGTGAGAAGGTGGTAGAGGCCAAGACCGTCGGTAGTTTCAAAGCGTTATATGACAAAGAGTGCTGGGAAGACGGGACACCATGAGCATAGCTCTCATCCTGTAACTACACTTAGGTAATTACACTTAGGTAATTACCAAAACGGAGAGGCAAGGCCGGAAAACAGGATTGGTTCGACAGAAATTGTGAGAGGGCCCGAGACCAAAAGACACACAAATGGAATCAGTATAGGAAGAGGCCAAACCCCCAAACATACCAGCGATACAAAGATTCGAGAAACAACTATACGGCAGTAAGGAGAGAGGCAGAAAGAAATTTTGAAAAAGGGATAGCGGATAAATGTAAAACAGAACCGGGCCTATTCTACAAATTCATAAACAACAAATTGCAGGTAAAAGATAATATCCAGAGGTTGAAAATGGGAAACAGATTCACGGAAAATGAAAAGGAAATGTGTGAAACATTAAACGAAAAGTTCCAAAGTGTGTGTGTACAAAATGAAATCTTCAGAGAACCAGACACAATAAGAATTCCAGAGAGCAACATAGAGCGAATAGAGGTGTCTAGAGATGAAGTGAAAATATACTAAAGGAGCTCAGTAAGAACAAAGCAGCTGGCCCAGATGGCGTTTCACCATGGGTTCTGAGAGAATGTGCATGTGAGCTCAGCATTCCACTTCACCTGATCTTTCAGGCATCCCTGTGTACAGGAATCGTAGCATACGTGTGGAAACAGGCTAACATATTTCCAATCTACAAAAGTGGCAGCAGGGAAGACCCCCTCAATTATAGACCTGTATCATTGACAAGTGTAATAGTGAAAGTATTGGAAAAACTAATCAAAACTAAATGGGTAGAACATCTGGAGAGAAATTATATAATATCAGACAGACTGTATGGTTTTCGATCTGGAAGATCCTGTGTATCGAATTTACTCAGTTTCTATGATCGAGCCACAGAGATATTACAGGAAAGAGATGGTTGGGTTGACTGCATCTATCTGGACCTATAAAAGGCTTTCGACAGAGTTCCACATAAGAGGTTGTTCTGGAAACTGGAAAATATTGGAGGGGTGACAGGTAAGCTTCTAACATGGATGAAAAATTTTCTGACTGATAGAAAAATGAGGGCAGTAATCAGAGGCAATGTATCGGACTGGAGAAATGTCACAAGTGGAGTACCACAGGGCTCAGTTCTTGCACCAGTGATGTTTATTGTCTACATAAATGATCTACCAGTTGGTATACAGAATTATATGAACATGTTTGCTGATGATGCTAAGATAATAGGAAGGATAAGAAACTTAGATGAGTGTCATGCCCTTCAAGAGGACCTGGACAAAATAAGTATATGGAGCACCACTTGGCAAATGGAATTTAATGTTAATAAATGTCATGTTATGGAATGTGGAATAGGAGACCATAGACCCCACGCAACCTATATATTATGCGAGAAATCTGTAAAGAATTCTGATAAAGAAAGAGATCTAGGGGTGGTTCTAGATAGAGAACTATCACCTGAGGACCACATAAAGAATATTGTGCAAGGAGCCTATGCCACACTTTCTAACTTCATAATTGCTTTTAAATACATGGATGGCAAAATACTATAGAAATTGTTCATGACTTTTGTTAGGGCCAAAGCTAGAATATGCAGCGGTTATGTGATGCCCATATCTTAAGAAGCACATCAACAAACTGGAAAAGGTGCAAAGACATGCTACTAAGTGGCTCCCAGAACTGAAGGGCAAGAGCTACGAGGAGAGTTTAGAGGCATTAAATATGCCATAACTAGAAGGCAGAAGAAAAAGAGGTGATATGATTACTATGTACAAAATATTAACAGGAATTGATAAAATCGATAGGAAAGATTTCCTGAGACCTGGAACTTCAAGAACAAGAAGTCAAAGATTTAAACTAACTAGACAAAGATGCTAAAGAAATATAAGAAAACTCACTTTCGCAAACAGAGTGGTAGACGGTTGGAACAAGTTAAGTGAGAAGATGGTGGAGGCCAAAACCGTCAGTAGCTTCGAAGCGTTATATGACGAAGAGTGCTGGGAAGACGGGACACCTCAAGCGTAGCTCTCATCCTGTAACTACACTTAGGTAATTACACTAATACCTAATTAATATCCTTTTATCTCATTAAAGACATTGTACTTCACCTCACCTCTTTCCTGCCTATATATATATATATCCCACTGAACTGTAAATCCATCCTTCTAAAGATGTATTATTAAATATAAAAGTACTTAAGAAAATTCCTGTCTTAATCCTTCCTTTGTGGTCTGACTCTGTCACATTGTTCATTATGTGTTAATTTTTACTGCACAAAGTACAGAGTATGAGTTGTGGGTCTGCATTGTTGAGAAATATTTTATTTATGCTGACCTGCTTCATTGTAACATCTTTTTGCAAATTATTCTAAATGAAAGAATAATATTGCCCTGGAGAGAATGAACTGGAGGAAGCTGTATACTGTGTTTATACACAAGGCTTCTAAATTGTATGATTATTGTAGGCACATTTATGCACCAGACTGATCTTCTAAGCAGCTGTGGTCTGAGAATGACAAAAGAATATAATCTGTTCTTGTAGTACTGGTACCAGTTTAAAGCCACGTGATCTGAATACAGTATGAAAATACACAATTTTGATCAAATAGGATGTCCCTTTGAACACTGAAGGAGATATGTATATATGTACCAGATTTCAGTATCAAGCTGATCTCTGCTTGATTAACTTGTCCTTGAAGTGCTTTACAGTTTAAGCATATTGGTTTTGCAGTTGGCCTTGATTATTACTTTGAAAATCTTACATAAGACCTGTGGAGAATTTTAGATACACGTAAAACAAAATGCACTACCTTTTTTCTCAATATATGCTGCAGTCTTTTATTTGCTAGACTGTTAACTTCCTCACAGATGCACAGACAATTTAAAAAATACTTGATTAGGATTTTTGCAATACTGTAATTATAAAATTTATTTTTATTCAAATCTTCAAATTCATTTTTCAGAATTGCATTACTTGGTTTAAACTATTGATTTGTGGTGATACTGAAAATATAAGCATTCAAACTTTAGTGCAGAAAACCAGCACAATGTAATACCGAAAAAAGCAAAATAAGGGGGTCATGCAGCATTATTACTTTGTATAAAATAATTTCTATTGTTTCAATTTCCATAATATAAAATTCTAAGAGCAATTGCTCTTCATACCTAAAATAGAACTTTACAACAATTTTATTGAATCTGAGAATTAACCCTTGTGTTGAAATTGAAATTGAAATTGAAATAAGTTTATTGAGGTAAAATACACACAAAGGGATGAGGTAGCTCAAGCTATTCTCACCCCAATGTTCTCACCTAACCTATTAAGTTGTGTTCCCTGACCACGAGAAATTTTTTTTATTGTACTTACCAATGACGTAATTCAGCCGACAATATGGGCGATGACGTCACAACCTGCATGTTCGCTCATGCAAGGTGCATCCCAGAGGCATCACGCGCGGTCTTCAAGCAGCCGGAGTTGCCACGAATTTATTTTTGCAGCATTATTTACAGTGTTTAGGCGTATTTTATCACTAATATTATTCACTAATTGTGTTGCATATAATGTTGAATCATGGTCAATGGCAATAAATATTGCATACATCGAGTATACACATGTGCACGCAAATGTTTTCCATTACACCAATATAATATGCATTCACATTGTTCATTATTATATTTACACACATACATGCACTATTTACAGGTTTTTGCACTATTATTGCGTATTTAGAAGTTTTGAAGAGAGTGGTAGTCGTTGAAGCAGTCAACAGCACACAAAGGGACTGCACACGCTTCACACCATGTTTGCACCAGTTTACTTTTCTGATCTCTCCTTTTTGTTGTTTTACAAACTAAGCATCCCCCTTCCCCCTCCCCGGGAGGGGGAAGGGGGATCCCCAGACCTACCGCGCCAGCTATCCACTAATCAGTTCTTCGGCTGATGCTAGAGGCTGAGGTCGTGTGCTCTGGCTCCTGTGATTGTTTCAGCACTGTACCTAGTGTGTGGTGACTGTCTTCTAGGTGGTTCATGAGCGAGGAGTAATTCTCCAGTACTCGGGCTGCATGTGCCTAGGGTTTCCTTCCCTAGGTGCCCTGTAAGTACTGCCCTTGGGGCTTGGGGCCACCTTCCACAAGTTCCTTGGGTTCTGCCCCTGGCTAGGTCGTTTACTGCTTGGTTTTCGGCCGCTCTTTGTGTTTTCTCGGGTGTTCTGTCTCCCTTGTTCGCCTTAGGGTTAGGGGCATTTAGCACTGATGGGGCACAGGGTACCGTGCAGCTTGTTTTCACCAATCATGGCGCCCAGCTCTGTTCCACCTGGATATGCTGTTCTCTTGCGTTTTTTTTTTTTCTTTTTTTTGGTCTTCCTAGTAGGGGGGACTGTCCTGGTTCTTTCCTTCTTTGTACTGAGTACTCTTCCTTCTTCCGGTGGTTTCCCCTGCTAGGTCCCCGTGAGTGTACACGTCCCGGGGGGGGGGGGGGGGGGTCAGTTCTTAGAAGGCTGTTTCGTAGACTTGGGTGCCGATTAGCAGTACCCTGCCTGGGATTCCCTGAGCGCTTGTCCTTTTATAGTAAACGCTCAAGACTCTGGGAAACCTCTGGCGGTGAACGGGTCCAATGGATGTGATCCCGGAGTCCCCCCTCGCTTCTTGAGAGTTTGAGGATTGTCCCCTTGTCTCTGGGTGACTCTCACTGTCTTTGGTCTGCTGCCTGTGGGGTCAGTGACTCCTTTGGCCCGGAGTCCTGCGAGTTTTGTTGCTTGTTTGTGACCTGTTATCCAGTCTTATGCTGACTATGTGGGGTACAGGTAGCACGGGTGTTTCACTTTCAGCTTCGGTGGTTGCAACACTCTCGGTTGTTTGCTCCCCGGAAGCCCCGCGGCTGCCCCGTTTTGGGGCAGCCACATGATTTTCCTGGTCTGGTGTTGGTGCTGCTATCATTTAAAGAATGCTTTCCACTCATGTATGCTGAGAGTTGTTAGTTACACAGCTGTAAACTTTGTGTATATGATGCTGTCGGATATATCCACACTGCAGATATCAACACGTAGGAACAGTCTGTCAAATTACCCAAAGCTACCCAAATTCACTCAAAGCTACCCAAAGCTTCCTTGCATTATGTAAGTAATGAAGAAATATGATATATTTACTCACTATATTGTTGGCATTGAATGTAGAACGTGAAAAACATATTTTTACTCTGAAATAATATAAATTTATGACGAAATTAGACAGAACTAAGTTTCATGAGAGGCCATTGGAAGTCACCGGTCCAAGCGACAATGTTGTGGAGCAACTTATCCAAGATGAACAAATTATTCAAGATATATTGTTGCCGAGAGGTTATATTAAGTTATGTTTGAATAGGTTTGGTTAAGTTAGGTTAGGTTATGTTTGGATAGGTTGGTTAGGTTAGGTAGGTACAGGAGGCTCATATGCCAGCAAACATTGTCTCTTGGACCGTCGACTTGCTTTGGTGTCACCAGCTTCTTATTTTCGTCTAATTTCGTTATAAAATAATTCTTTTTCAGAGTAAAAATATGTTTTTTGTGCTCTACATTCAGCACCATCATTATAATGAATAAATATAGCATATTTATTCATTACTAATAGAATGAAGCCAGGAAGCTTTGTATTCACCTAGTTGTGTTTGCGAAGGTTGAGCTCTGCTCTTTCGGCCCGCCTCTCAACTGTCAATCAACTGTTACTAACTACTACTTATTTTTATTTTTTTTTTATTTTCTCTCTCCACACACACACACACACACACACACACACACACACACACACACACACACACACACACACACACACACACACACACACACACACAGATGGTTGGGTTGACTGCATCTATCTGGACCTAAAAAAGGCTTTCGACAGAGTTCCATATAAGAGGTTGTTCTGGAAACTGGAAAATATTGGAGGGGTGACAGGTAAGCTTCTATCATGGATGAAAAATTTTCTGACTGATAGAAAAATGAGGGCAGTAATCAGAGGCAATGTATCGGAATGGAGAAATGTCACAAGTGGAGTACCACAGGGTTCAGTTCTTGCACCAGTGATGTTTATTGTGTACATAAATGATCTACCAGTTGGTATACAGAATTATATGAACATGTTTGCTGACGATGCTAAGATAATAGGAAGGATAAGAAATTTAGATGATTGTCATGCCCTTCAAGAAGACCTGGACAAAATAAGTAGATGGAGCACCACTTGGCAAATGGAATTTAATGTTAATAAATGTCATGTTATGGAATGTGGAATAGGAGAACATAGACCCCACACAACCTATATATTATGTGAGAAATCTTTAAAGAATTCTGATAAAGAAAGAGATCTAGGGGTGGTTCTAGATAGAAAACTATCACCTGAGGACCACATAAAGAATATTGTGCAAGGAGCCTATGCTATGCTTTCTAACTTCAGAATTGCATTTAAATACATGGATGGCGATATACTAAAGAAATTGTTCATGACTTTTGTTAGGCCAAAGCTAGAATATGCAGCTGTTGTGTGGTGCCCATATCTTAAGAAGCACATCAACAAACTGAAAAAGGTGCAAAGACATGCTACTAAGTGGCTCCCAGAACTGAAGGGTAAGAGCTACGAGGAGAGGTTAGAAGCATTAAACATGCCAAAACTAGAAGACAGAAGAAAAAGAGGTGATACGATCACTACATACAAAATAGTAACAGGAATTGATAAAATCGACAGGGAAGATTTCCTGAGACCTGGCACTTCAAGAACAAGAGGTCATAGATTTAAACTAGCTAAACACAGATGCCGAAGAAATATAAGAAAATTCACCTTCGCAAATAGAGTGGTAGACGGTTGGAACAAGTTAAGTGAGAAGGTGGTGGAGGCCAAGACCATCAGTAGTTTCAAAACGTTATATGACAAAGAGTGCTGGGAAGACGGGACACCACGAGCGTAGCTCTCATCCTGTAACTACACTTAGGTAATTACACACACCCCAGGAAGCAGTCTATGATAGCTAACTCCCAGGTACCTATTTACTGCTAGGTAACAGGGGCATCAGGGTGAAAGAAACTCTGCCCATTGGTTCTCGCCGGTGCCAGGAATCAAACCCGGGACCACAGGATCGCGTGTCTAGCGTGCTGTCCAGTCATCCAACGGCCCGTGGTGGCTTTGTGTGGCTTTTGTGAAGCTTTGAGTAAGTTTAGGTAGCTTTGGGTAATTAGACGGAGCCCTAGCCCTTAAACAGCGCAAATCATACATATATGATTTGAGTAACTATCACAAAACGGTGCAAATCATATATATATGATTTGCGTATTTAAAATAGTTAAAATGTCAGCTCTAAATGACATTAAAATGCTTTATACATGCTTTTAAAATGCTCTACACATCAGAGCTCACATCTGCTTCCTCAGACCACCAGTAACCATCCCCCATCTTGAAAAAAAATCCTGAGTCCCTCACTTTCCTTCTAGGGCCTTTGTAAGAAAATGATGACCATTGCTTGGCAACATCACCATCCAGTATCTGAATGTTTATGGCAGCCATAGAGGAGACACTAAACTTTTAGCAACAGCAAATGGGTTATTACCATGTATATATTTGAGGCAAAATGTGTGCTATATGCAATTTTAAGATTTAGGCTTAAAATATATTTATACATGTATTATTATGAATAAGTATGTGGG
>NC_091172.1:14000717-14005717 GCF_040958095.1 Procambarus clarkii | reverse complement strand
CATCTCTGCTCTTCAACAGGGGTATTCTGCACATCATGCCATGCTTTCTGATCTCACGTGATGTTATTTCTGTGTGCAGGTTTGGGACCAGCCCCTCTACTATTTTCCACGTGTAAATTATTATGTATCTCTCCCGCCTGCACTCAAGAGAATACAGATTTAGTTATTTTAGTCAGTTCCAATAGTTTAGATGTTTTACTGAGTGGATTCTAGCAGTAAAGGATCTCTGCACGCTCTCCAGGTCAGCAATTTCTCCAGCTTTGAAAGGGGGTTGTCATTGTGCAGCAGTATTCCACTCTAGAGAGCACTAGCATCTTGAAGAGTATCATCATTGATATAGTATCTCTAGTTTGAAAAGTTCTTATTATCCAACCTGTCATTTTCTTGCAGTTGTGACGGCTACTTTAATGTGTTCTTTGAATTTAAGGTCTTCCGACAGGAGTACACCCAAATCCTTTACATTGCTTTTTCGTTCTATGTTATGATTTGACTGCATTTTGTACGTGGTTTCTGCTTTTATATTTTCATTTTTTCCGTAGCGCAAAAGCTGGAACTTCTTTAAATTCTGTACCATATTATTTTCTGTAGCCCATTGAAAGACCTGATTTACATCTGATTGTAGGTTCGCTGTGCTCTCTATGTTGTCTACTCTCATAAAATTCCTAGTGTCATCTACAAAGGATGATACAGTGCTATAGATTGTGTCCTTGTCTATGTCCAATATGAGGATGAGAAAAAGTACTGGAACAAGCACAGTACCCTGGGGTTATCTTGAGATGATTTCGGGGCTTTTTTAGTGTCCCCGCGGCCCGGTCCTCGACCAGGCCTCCACCCCCCAGGAAGCAGCCCATGACAGCTGACTAACACCCTGGTACCTATTTTACTGCTAGGTAACAGGGGCATAGGGTGAAAGAAACTCTGCCCATTGTTTCTTGCCGGCACCTGGGGACTGAGCTCTTCACGGTTGATGGTCTGGATTTTATTTTGTTGACTATTATACATTGGGCTCTATTAATCAGGAAATTGTATATCCATCTGCCTATTTTTCAGGTAATTCCTTTTGCAAGCATTTTGTGTGCAATAGCACCATGGTCACATTTGTCGAAGGCTTTTGCGAAATCTGTGTAAATTACATCAGCATTTTGCTTGTCCTCCATGGCATCCAAGGCCATGTCATAGTAATTACCTAAGTGTAGTTACAGGATGAGTGCTACGCTCGTGGTGTACTGTCTAATCAGCACTCTTTATCATATAACGCTTTGAAACTACCGACGGTTTTGGCCACCACCTTCTTACCTAACTTGTTCCAACTGTCTACCACGCTGTTTGCAAAGGTGAATTTTCTTATATTCCTCCGGCAGCGTTGTTTCGTTAGTTTAAATCTATGACCTCTTGTTTTTGAAGTTCTGGGTCTCAGGAATTCTTCCTATCAATTTTATAGATTCCTGTTACTATTTTGTACGTAGTGATCATGTCGCCTCTTTTTCTTCTATCTTCTAGTTTTTGCATATTTAATTCATCTAACCTCTCCTCGTAGCTCTTGCCTTTCAGTTCTGGGAGTCACTTAGTGGCATGTCGTTGCACCTTTTCCAGTTTGTTGATGTGCTTCTTAAGATATGGGCACCACACAACAGCTGCATATTCTAGCTTTGGCCTAACAAAAGTCATGAACAATTTCTTTAGTATATCGCCATCCATGTATTTAAATGCAATTCTAAAGTTAGAAAGCATAGCATAGGCTCCTTGCACAATATTCTTTATGTGGTCCTCAGGTGATAGTTTTCTATCTAGAACCACTCCTAGATCTCTTTCTTTATCAGAATTCTTTAAAGATTTCTCACATAATATATAGGTTGTGTGGGGTCTATGTTCTCCTATTCCACATTCCATAACATGACATTTATTTACATTAAATTCCATTTGCCAAGTGGTGCTCCATATACTTATTTTGTCCAGGTCTTCTTGAAGGGCATGACAGTCATCTAAATTTCTTATCCTTCCTATTATCTTAGCATCATCAGCAAACATGTTCATATAATTCTGTATACCAACAGGTAGATCATTTATGTAGACAATAAACATCACTGGTGCAAGAACTGAACCCTGTGGTACTCCACTTGTGACATTTCTCCATTCCAATACATTGCCTCTGATTACTGCCCTCATTTTTCTATCGGTCAGAAAATTTATCATCCATGTTAGAAGCTTACCTGTCACCCCTCCAATATTTTCCAGTTTCCAGAACAGCCTCTTATGTGGAACTCTGTCGAAAGCCTTTTTTAGGTCCAGATAGATGCAGTCAACCCAACCATCTCTTTCCTGTAATATCTCTGTGGCTCGATCATAGAAACTGAGTAAATTCGATACACAGGATCTTCCAGATCGAAAACCATACTGTCTGTCTGATATTATATCATTTCTCTCCAGGTGTTCTACCCATTTAGTTTTGATTAGCTTTTCCAATACTTTCACTATTACACTTGTCAATGATACAGGTCTATAATTGAGGGGGTCTTCCCTGCTGCCACTTTTGTAGATTGGAACTATGTTAGCCTGTTTCCACACGTCTGCTACGATTCCTGTACACAGGGATGCCTGAAAGATCAGGTGAAGTGGAATGCTGAGCTCAGATGCACATTCTCTCAGAACCCATGGTGAAACGCCATCTGGGCCAGCTGCTTTGTTCTTCCCGAGCTCCTTTAGCATATTTTCCACTTCATCTCTAGACACCTCTATCCGCTCTATGTTGTTCTCTGGAATTCTTATTGTGTCTGGTTCTCTGAAGATTTCATTTTGTACAAACACACTTTGGAACTTTTCATTTAATGTTTCACACATTTCCTTTTCATTTTCCGTGAATCTGTTTCCCATTTTCAACCTCTGGATATTATCCTTTACCTGCAATTTGTTGTTTATGAATTTGTAGAATAGGCCCGGTTCTGTTTTACATTTATCTGCTATCCCTTTTTCAAAATTTCTTTCTGCCTCTCTCCTTACTGCTGTATAGTTGTTTCTCGCATCTTTGTATCGCTGGTATGTTTGGGGGTTTGGCCTCTTCCTATACTGATTCCATTTGTCTCTCTTTTGGTCTCTTGCCCTCTCACAATTTCTGTCAAACCAATCCTGTTTTCTGGCCCTGCATCTCTGTTTTGGTATGAATGTTTGTGTGCCTTCCTCGTATAGTTTTAAAAATTTGGCATACATTTCATTTACTTCCCTGCCTAGCAACAATTCTGTCCAATTACACTCATTAAAAAAATTTCGAAGTTCCCCATAGTTGCCTCTCCTTAAATCGAGTTTATCAACTGTTTCAATGTCCCCATTTTCTTCTAGATGATATCTTAAAGCATATTTAATGTCTAACAGGACGTGATCACTCTTTCCCAAGGGAGGAAGGTACTGGATGTCAAAAATCTCTTCTTCTTTCCTGGTGAATACTAGATCCAGTACTGACGGTATATCTCCTTCCCCCATTCTTGTGGCTTGCTTTATGTGTTGATACAAGAATGTCTCCAGAATGAGGTTCACAAATCTGCATGTCCAAAAGTCCTCCGTTCTTGCTTCATAGGCCTCCCAGTCTATTGCTCTAAAGTTGAAGTCCCCCAGTATCAACAGTCATGATTTATCTTTATCTGCTTGTACAATAATATCTCTCATGACCATTATGAGGCCCTCTCGTTTGTCATCCAGTTCTTCCTTTGTCCATGTGTTGCTTGCTGGTGGGCTGTAGGTATTTACAATTATCAGCTTATCATCCTGGTTCCAGACCTGCAATCCCATTATGTCAATATCTCGAGGGTTTTCAAATATTAACTCTTTTACCTTCAGGCGTTTTTTCACCAGTACAGCCACTCCTCCTCCCTTCCTAGTTTTCCTGTCACGTCTCCAAACTGAGTAGCCTCTTGGGAATATGACTTCATTTATTATATTTCCTTCAAGTTTCGTCTCTGATAATGCAACAATATCTGGGACCCTAAGCTGGATTATATCTTGCAACTCCAAAGTTTTTGACCTCACTCCATCTATGTTGGTATATACAATTTTCAGGAACATGTTCCCTTTTCCTTTGCTCTTTACTCCCCCTTCCACTACTGATCTTGTTGCTTTGTTTTTATGTACCATTTCACAAGCTTTCCAGTCCCTGTCACTTTGTAAAAAAAAGAATTTCTGTCTTCTTCATTTCTATCCCCATTTAGACGTTTTGCCTCAATTAGGTTCATTTTCAGCTTTTCTCTGTCTTCCTTGGAGAGGTCTTGTCTTATTGACCAAAATTTGCCAACCTCATCACTTTGCAGATTCCTGGCATTTCTTAGCACTTCCATCATGTTTTTCACTCCATTAAACGTCACCCTTAAGGGGCGGTTCTTTTCTTTCTCATATTTTCCTATTCTTCTAAAATCACTGACATTTTCCTTTGAGCCTTCTCCTAAACCTACTATTTTCTCTATGATTTTCATCTCTTCTGCCGCTCGGTCCACCCTAGATGAAATTTCCTTCTCTAAACATCCAAAAATGATTATGGACTTAGTTCTATCTGCAGTGTTTTGTACCAGTTTACTGTTGGTAACCAGTTCTTTCCTAATTGCTTGCCTAATTTCTGCTTCTTGTTGTGTGTGTGTTGTGTGTGTGTGTGTGTGTGATTGATTGATATTTATAATATATCAATCAATCAATCTTTGGACAACACCCACCAGTGGGCCTCGAACTCAGAAAGCACAACTACTTTCCAGTAGCTGCCATAACTAGTACGCCTTAACCCACTACACCACTCAGACCCTAAAAAGAAGTAGAGATTTCAAGGTATATATACACCTCCAATATCCCCACTTCTTGTTTACTTGTGGTTTAAGCAAGTATGGGCTTATAGCATGGACACGAGTTCTCCCACATTAACAGTGGCTTGATGAAAAACGTATAGTAACCCCTCACTAGTCTGGTGCCCTTGGGAAGTGGGGATATTTGAGGTGTATATATACCTCGAAATCTCTACTTCTTTTAAG
>NC_091172.1:13748217-13995717 GCF_040958095.1 Procambarus clarkii | reverse complement strand
GACTGGTTTTAATTTTGAGTTTGATCCGACCATAGAATTTTTATTTGACTATGCTAATGACTTTACATCAGTTCCAGTTGCTACAGAATATCTAATGTTGTGCCTATCTTTGAAAATCTTTAAATTGCTGTATATAACATTAAAGAAAGTATGGTATTCTGTCCTTTTTTTTTCATACTCTGTGACTGCATCTCCTAATTAAAATCTAAATTTGATCTCATCATATAATGCATATCTGCATGGAGAGCCTGACTACTGTATGTGAATTCCTACATCTTATCCTTTGTTTTTCCTATCACATGGCTCAAAAATTTTACCCTCAGATTTTGTTTATAACAGAATAAATTGTTTTATATTGTTGTCTTAATACCAATTAAAATTAACCAGAAAAAGCACTACACTGCATAAAGAGCATCATGCAAGGAGCCTATGCTACACTTTCTAACTTCAGAATTGCTTTTAAATACATGGGTGGGGAAATACTAAAGAAATTGTTCATGACTTTTGTTAGACCAAAGCTGGAATATGCAGCTGTTGTATGGTGCCCATATCTTAAAGAAGCCCATCAACAAACCGGAAAAAGTGCAAAGATATGCAAGTAAATGGCTCCTAGAATTGAAGGACAAGAGCTATGAGGAGAGGTTAGAGGCATTAAATATGCCAAACTAGAAGATAGAGGAAAACAGGCGATATGATCACTTTGTACAAAATAGTAATGGGAATCGATAAAATTAACAAGGAAGAATTCCCGAGACCTGGAATTTCAAGAACAAGAGGTCATGGATTTAAACTAAACAAACTTGCCAAAGAAATATAAGAAAATTCACTTTCGCACACAGAGTGGTAGACAGTTGGAACAGGTTAGGTGAGAAGGTGGTGGAGGCCAAAACCGTCAGTAATTTTAATTTTAAAGGCACAGACATTGGTCTGTGCCTTATTTTGACTACAGTATATATAATGACATTATTAGTTTTTGAACAAATCATATTTTTTCCCATAACATCTTAACCAAAATACATACAATATATGATAAATATAGAGCTCTACACAAATTCTCATGTTTACCGTCAAATGCATATTAAAGGACTGCAACTAAACTCCAAGACTCCGCACAAGGAACACCAATCTCTGATGCAGTGTCCAACTGAACCAAAACAAAAAATGTCTTGAAAGTATTTTTATATAACACAATTTCTGTGGGGAGCCCCTCCGGCTCCCCACAGATATATATCAGCTATCGGACTGATATATAGGTACACTATATTAGTCTGGGACATCAATCAATGGAGTTCAGCCTACCAGTGACCCCGAGCCAGAACCTGGACCCCTCAGAGAGGCACAGGGAGCAATGGCCTATGGAAACCCCCATGTGTTTGGGAGCATTCCATGTCTGCCATTGACTGGGGTTAGGCACCCAGAAAGGTATGCATAACAAAACAGACCACACTTGGTAATAAATTGCAACCGAAAACTGAACAGAGGCAGAACTCCCACAAACCTAAAGAAACAAGCAAATGTCGTACACTGCCGCCGCACCGCTTGTCTGCACAGCACTCCCCTCCCCAGGAGGAGTGCCACTGCCACTCAGCATGCCAACTTAGTGGTTCGTTATGGTGAACATGAATGTAGATACTTATATATAACGTCTGTATATTGTGAATAAAAGCAAAAACAATATGGTTGGAGGAGAATGTGGGCGAGTGAGAGTTGAGGGAGTGAGTGGCAGTGAGTGGCTGACTGGTGTGTGGCGGTCACTCTTTGTTGCTTTTTGACTCATAATAGCAACTTAGTGGTTCGTTATAGTGAAAAAAACATGCAGATACTTATATATAACCTGTGTATATAGTGTAATAACCGACAAAGTATTTGTTCACTGCTTGATGTACATAATAATTGAATCAACAATATGCACACCATTTTTTTTAGTACAGTGATGATTCACTCATTTTATTATATAAATATATCACAGTACACACTATTGAATAATATTACAGCAAAAAAACTATGAAAAATCAATCAGAGACATTAAAATAATTAGGTAATTATCTCTTTGTGGCCACTCCTGCCTGACAGCTGGCGAGCAACAGACCTGCCTGGGACCGCTGGCGAGCAACAGACCGCAGCAGGCGCTGACTCAGCGTGCGCCTGGGCTGCACACTGAGTCAGCGCCTGTTTTTCTGGGGGGAGCCCCGTCGGCTCCCCGGAGCTATCCCAGGCTGATATGCTAATGTCAGACTTTGGCATCAGTCATGTGTATGGAGTTCTTAGGCCTACCGGGGACCACGGCCAGAACCGGGCCCCCTCAGAGAGGCAAGGGGAGCAATGGCCTATAGAAGCCCCTGTGTAGTTGGAAGCATTCTATGTCTGCCATCGACCGGAACAGGCACCCAGAAAGGTAAGCGCCCCAAAACAAACCCCTATTCTGGTTAAAATTGCTACCTAATACCGAACTAGTGGATAGAACTCCCCAACCGAAAACAAGCAAATTAGTGTGACGTCACACACTGCCGCGCCGCTGTCTGCGCAGCTCCCCCCTCCCCGGGAGGGGGAAGGGGGAGCCCCAGACCCCCCGCGCCGGCTACCCACACCTCAGTTCTTAAGGCTGATGCTATAGGCGATGGTCGTGTGCTCTGGCTCCGGTGTCGCTACTGCACTGTGCTTTGAGTGTGGTGTTAGTTTTGTGGGTGCGAGAGCCAGGAGTTATCTTCAGTACTCGGGCTGCATGCGCCTAGGGCTGCCTTCCCTAGGTGCCCTGTAAGTACTGCCCTTGGGGCTTGGGGCCACCTTCCACAGGCTCCTCGGGGTCTGCCTCTGCTGGTCCGTTTTACCTTTCGGTTTTTCGGCCGCCTGTTGGGCTCTTGGGTGTTCTGTTCTCCCTTGTTACCGGCAGGTAAGAGGCAGTTTGCGCTGGTAGGGGCGCAGGGTGCTGCTCAGCTTGTAATTCCCGACATCGCGGCCGGCTCTGTTCCTTGGGGTTCGCTGTCCTCTTGCGGGGTTTTGTTTTTCTTTTTGTTTTTGCCTGGTGGGGGGTTCTGTCATTTTATTCAGTTTGTTTTTGCCCTTCCACTGTTCTCCTCGGTGGCGCCCCCTGCTAGGTCCCCGTGAGTGTACACGTCCCTGGGGTTCAGCTTTAGAAGTTTGCTTGGTAGTTTTGGGCGCCGGTTTGCAGCACCCTGCCTGGGACTACCTGAGCGCGAGTCCTCTTAAAGTAAACGCTCAGGACCCTGGGAATCCCCTAGGGGGCGCGTGGGTCCGATGGATGTGACCCCGGGGTCCCCACTCGCTGTGTGCGAGTTTGAGGGTTGCTCGGTCCCCTTGTCTCAGGGTGACCCTCATTGTTTTTGCCTCTGCCACGCTGCCTGTTGGGTCGGTGATACTTTCGACCCTGAGTCCTGTGAGTGTTGCTGCTTGCTTGTGACTCAATTTACCCAATCCTCTGATGATTCTCTTCGGGTACAGGCGGCACGTGCGTTGCAGTCTAGGTTTCGTCTGTTGCAACGCGCTCGGTTGGTTGCTTCCCCGGATGCCCCGGGGCTGCCCCGCTTTGCTTTTCGAGACCCGGACTTGGGGGTGGGGGTCGCTTCGATCCTGGTTCAGTCCGCACCTCCTCGTCCTTCCCCTTCTGTTCGTTCTGGTCCCCCGCCCCTGCTTCCGGCCCCGAAGCGTCTGAGGGTTTCGGGGTCGGAGCAGGGGTTACTTGATCTCGAGACTCGGGCAGCTTCGGGGGTTGCCCCTTCCGGGGGGGCGGCAGAGGCATTCGAGTCTTGTCTCCCGGCCGAAGCTTCAGGGTCTGACCAGTGGGCCCCCCTTCCTCCAGCTTTTCCGGCTGCTCCGTCCTTGTCTTGTGGGGTCGGGGCTTGGGGAGAGGACTCGGCCTCGGGTCCTGTGGTGACGGACCTAGAGGCTGGGGAGGGGCTGACTTGGGGGCCTTGGGCCCCGCTGGACCCCGCCTGGGTTTTTCTTCCCACTGAGCGGGGCTTATTGTTACAAGGAGTGGGGTTTTCTTTCCCCCCCTCTGCGTACGAGTTGGATTTGGTGTCGGCCCCTCCCCGGGTACGGTTCCGTGTTCCCCCGGGTACGTCGGTTCCGTCCTTCCGGAGGTTTTCGGCTTATCGCATCCAACCTGGTGTGGTGCGAGCGGCCTTTGCAGCTTACCTCCTGTGTGACCCGGATTATGCCTCGGAAATGGATCCGTCCACGTTCAGGTTTGGGACTTCGTTCCCTTTCTGGCTCCGTTACGAGGTTCCGGAGTCATCCTGGCTAGCAGACTGCCCCTTGTTTGGTCTGGATTCCTGGCATTCCTTCTGTCGTTCCCGCACGCTGGAGTGGCGGGAAGCTTCCACGGTGCTTCAGGTTTTCCTGGGGGGTGACCTTGAGTACCTGAATGAGTGCTTGTTTGCCCCTGCCCTTCCCCGCGATGTGGGCGTTATTCGGCTCCATGTGCAGGTTCCCTCCCTTTCGGCGGCGCTCGTGGCGGAGGACTTGCGCGCTCGGGGCCTTTTGTGTTCGGCCTTGCGGTTTTTTTCCCTCCTGGAGCTGTCTTCGGATTGGCTCGTGGAGGATGTGGGGACGCTTGGGTCCGTCCCGGGGTCCGGCACCTTGTCCTCGGCTGCGCGTTCGTCGGCTGCCTTGTTGAAGCTGTTCACGCCGATTTTGCGGGATCCGGTTTCACTGTTCTATGCTTCCCGTCTCGCGTGTCGGCAGGCGGTGCTGGGTTCCTCCGTGGAATCTGCTTGGGCTCTGGCTCTTAGGCGTTCTTCACCTTTTTGTCCTCTCCTGTTTGGGGAGTCGGCCGTGGCGCAGTTTATTCAGGCTGCGTCGGCGGCTTGTCGTCCGATGTCGGACTTGTTGGTTTTCCGGGGGTCCCGGGGTGGGTCTTCCCGGAAAGGTCGTGCCAGGGCTCGGGGTTCCTCTCGTCGTGGTAGGCCTCTGGTGTCAGGTTTGGGGTTGGCTCCTCCTGCGGACCCTCCCTCGTCTGGTCGGCGCGGTGTTCGCGCTGTGCGGGGTTCTGGGTCTCGTAAGGGTCGCCGGCCCTTTCGCGGTTTGCCCCTTTGACGGGGCGATGGGGGGGCGGCTTGCGCTGTTCGCCCGCGCCTGGTCCCACGATTCGTGGGCCTTTCGGGTCGTGTCTCGCGGCCTGCGGTGGCGTTGGGTGGCCCCTCCCCCCTTTGGGGGGTCGGGGCTGGCGGGGCAGGCTTCTTCCCCTGCGCTCTGTCGAGTCGTCTTGGAGTGGGTACGCTTGGGCGTCGTCGAACCGACGTCGTCCCTCAGATGGGTTTCCCGTCTGTTTCCGGTTCCGAAACGGGACTGCGCGGACCTGCGGTTCATTCTGGACTTGTCCCGTCTGAACCCCTGGGTTCATTGCCCTTCCTTTCGGATGACTACGCTGTCTCAGGTTCGGCTCCTCTTGGAGCCGGGTGCTTGGATGGTGTCCCTGGACCTCCGGGACGCTTATTGGCATGTCCCGATTCATCCGCGGTTCAGGGACTGGCTCGGTTTTGTAGTGGGGCGTCTGAGTTACCGCTTTCGTTGTCTCCCGTTCGGGTTGAACCTGGCACCTCGCGTGTTCACACGCCTTACACGGGTTGTGGTGGCTCGTTTGCGTCTCCTAGGTGTTCGGGTGTTGGCCTACCTCGACGACTGGCTGGTTTGGGCTCCCAGCCAGTCCGCTTGCTTGCTAGCCAGGGATTTGGTTCTTTCCCAGCTCGCCGGGTTCGGGTTCTTGGTGAACTGGAGGAAGTCCCATCTGGTTCCCTCTCAGGTTCGGACTTGGCTGGGTCTCGTGTGGGACTCTCGGACCGCCTCCTTGTCTCTCCCTCCGGAGTCTCTCCTGCGGCTGCGGTCCCGCCTTCGTCTGTTTCTGGAGGGCCCTCGGGTCACCCGGCGGTTGCTCGAGGGGCTGTGCGGGAGCCTGAACTTCGCGATGGTGGTCTACCCGCCGGGTCGGGTTTGGCTTCGACGGCTGTTCTGGTTCCTTCGGGGTTCTCCCTTCCGCCTCTCTCGCGATCGCAGAGTTCGACCCCCGGGGGACTTGCGTCGGTTGCTGCGTCACCGGCTTCCTCTTCGGGTTTTTCGGGGTTCAGTGCCTTGGCGCCTACCCGAGCCCTCGCTCGATGTGTACACGGATGCGTCGTCTCTCGGCTGGGGTTTTGTGACCAGTGCTCACCAGGCCGGCCAGGGGCGTTGGGATCCGTCCTTCCGTCGAGCTCACAGTACGGTGCGGGAGTTCGCGGCAGTGTGGTTTGCTCTGGGGAGGATTCGGGTGGCCCGCGGATCGACGATTCGGCTCCATTCGGACTGCTCTCCGGTGGTTCATTGCCTGAACCGCGGGGGTTCGATGCGGTCCTTGTCTCTTTGGGGTTGGTCGCTTCGGGTGACTCGTCTGCTGAGTTCTCGGGGTTTGGCTCTCCTGGCGGTTCACGTACGGGGCGTGTCCAACGTCTTGGCCGACGCCCTGTCTCGCTTCGTTCCCCTCTCCACGGAGTGGACGGTCGACGACGAGTCCTTCCGTTGGCTTTGCCAGACGTTCGGGCGCCCCGAGGTGGACCTCTTCGCGTCGGCGTGGTCGCGGCGTCTTCCCGTTTATGCGGCGCCCTTCCCCGATTGCGAGGCCGTCGGGATCGATGCCTTTCGGCTCGACTGGTCGAGGTGGGGGTTCCTGTACCTCTTTCCCCCAGTTCGGCTGTTGCTCCAGGTCCTGACTCGCTTAGAGACTTACCAGGGGAGAGTTGTCCTTCTGGCCCCTTGGTGGCCGGCCCAGCCTTGGTTTCAGGCGCTGGTTGCTCGGTGTCCGAACCCGAGGGTTTTCCCGCGGCTCCGCCTCTTTCAGCAGATCGGGCCGGTACGTCACGTAGCTGGTTCGATCTTCTCCTCGAGTCTTCGCGTATGGTTTTTTTGACTCGAGTCTATCATCAGCTCTATGGTGATCAGGTGGCCTCCTTGTTGGTGTCCCACCTGAGGGCTTCTTCTCGGCGGCAGTATGAAGTTTCCTGGCGGTCCTTCCGTTTCTTTTTGCGTCTTCGTCGTGTTAGCTCCTTGTCTGTTCGGGTGGTCTTGTCCTTCCTCTCGTGGTTGTTTCAGGACCGTCATCTTATGCCTAACACTGTCGCTTCGTATCGTGCGGCGCTGGCGGAGCCGCTTCAGCTTGCTTTCGGTATCGATGTTACGTCTGCGCCGTTTCGCAAGCTGTCTCGTGCATTGTTTCACCTCCGGCCTGCTCATGCGTCGCCTGAGCCGTCCTGGTCTTTGGACAGAGTGCTCGCTTTCCTTTCATCTCCTCGTTTCGTTGTGGCCCCTTCGGTCCAGGATTGTTTTTCCAAGGCACTTTTCTTGTTGGCTTTGGCCTCTGGGGGTCGGGTAGGGGAGCTTCATGCTCTCCTCCGGCGCAGGGGTTTCTGCTCTTTTGGTCGTGGTGATAGTTTTGTTCGTTTGCAGCCGTCTCCTTCTTTTCTGGCGAAGAATGAGACTGCTGCGTTCCGGAGGGGTCCATGGGTGGTTGATGCTTGGTTGGTCAGGCCGGGGGTGCATCATGTTTTGTGTCCGGTTGCGGCGCTTCGCCGTTATTTGCGCGCCACAGCTTCTGTGTCCGGGGACGCGCTGTGGGTTGATCCGGTTTCCCTTCTTCCCTGTTCGCGGGTTCGGGTCTCTCAGGTCGTCCGCAGGGTTATTAGGTCTAGCCAGCCTGCGGTCTATCCCCGTGCCCATGACGTTCGTAAGTTTGCGGCTCTTGCTGCCGTCTTTGGGAATATGTCTTGGTCTGATATTCGGGCGCGGGGATTTTGGCGGTCGAGCAGGGTCCTGGCTGCTCGTTACCTTGTGAATGTCCCTGGCCCTCGTCGGGCCTGTGTTGCTTTGGGTCGGCGGTTGCAGCCAGTTGTCTCGGCTTCGAGTTGAGGGGTGAGCGACGACCGCCTCCCGGGTAAGTCCCTCTTTTTCTGTCTGTGGGTAGTTAGCTCCGGGGAGCCGACGGGGCTCCCCCCAGAAAACCAGCGTTGAATGTAATGAAACGCCATTTTCTGGGTGAGTCCCGGAGGCTCCCCGGCATCCCTCCCTCCCTCCGGTCGGCGGTTTTTCGCGTTTTTGACATCCAGCCTCAAGAACTGAGGTGTGGGTAGCCGGCGCGGGGGGTCTGGGGCTCCCCCTTCCCCCTCCCGGGGAGGGGGGAGCTGCGCAGACAGCGGCGCGGCAGTGTGTGACGTCACACTAATTTGCTTGTTTTCGGTTGGGGAGTTCTATCCACTAGTTCGGTATTAGGTAGCAATTTTAACCAGAATAGGGGTTTGTTTTGGGGCGCTTACCTTTCTGGGTGCCTGTTCCGGTCGATGGCAGACATAGAATGCTTCCAACTACACAGGGGCTTCTATAGGCCATTGCTCCCCTTGCCTCTCTGAGGGGGCCCGGTTCTGGCCGTGGTCCCCGGTAGGCCTAAGAACTCCATACACATGACTGATGCCAAAGTCTGACATTAGCATATCAGCCTGGGATAGCTCCGGGGAGCCTCCGGGACTCACCCAGAAAATGGCGTTTCATTACATTCAACGCTGGTTTTTTGCCAGACTTCCCCACCCTATAGCGGGCAATATATGCCACTTACGATTTTTTTTATTATTTTTCCCATGATCAGAGAACACAAATTAACAGGTTTAGAAGAAGAAATAATTTTCTGGGGGGAGCCCCTACGGCTCCCGGAGCTATCCATGGCTGATATGGATACCCTAACTATTTTGCATCAGTCGATGTGGGTGGAGTTCTAGGCCTACCGGGGACCATGAGCCAGAACCTGGCCCCCTCACAGAGGCATGGGGAGCAATGGCCCATAGAAATGCACATGTGATCTGGAGCATTCTATATCTGCCATCAACCGGAACAGGCACCCTGAAAGGTAAGCGCCACAAAAAACCCTATTCTGGTTAACAACGAAAATTGACAAACGAGTGGACAGAACTCCCCAAGAAAAACAAACAAGCATGATGTCACACATGTTTGTTTCCAACGTTGATGATGTTTCCAACAAACTGGAAAAGGTGCAAAGACATGCTACTAAGTGGCTCCCAGAACTGAAGGGCAAGAGCTACGAGGGGAGGTTAGAGGCATTAAATATGCCAAAACTAGAAGACAGAAGAAAAAGAGGTGATATGATCACTACGTACAAAATAGTAACAGGAATTGATAAAATCGATAGGGAAGATTTCCTGAGACCTGGAACTTTAAGAACAAGAGGTCATAGATTTAAACTAGCTAGACACAGATGCCGAAGAAATATAAGAAAATTCACTTTCACAAACAGAGTGGTAGACAGTTGGAACAAGTTAAGTGAGAAGGTGGTGGAGGCCAAGACCGTCAGTAGTTTCAAAGCGTTATATGACAATGAGTGCTGGGAAGACGGGACACCACGAGCATAGCTCTCATCCTGTAACTACACTTAGGTAATTACACAAGCCGCATTGCATGTCTGCGCAGTTCCCCCCTCCCCAGGAGGGGGATGGGGAAGCCCCAGACCCCCGCGCCGGTGATCCCCGCCCCAGTTCCTCGGCTGATGGGATAGTGCATGGTCGTGTGGCTCCAGCTCCGGTTTTGTCTCAGTGCTGTGACTTGTTTTCAGTGCTGCTCTTACAGTGGTCGTGTGAGCTGGGAGTAGTATTCTCAGGTACTCGGGCTGTGCTTAGGGTCACCTTTCCTGAGTGCCCTGTAAGTACCACCCTTGGAGCTTGGGGTTGCCTTCCACAAGTCACCTTGGGTCTACCTCTGTTGGCTTTTCGCTGCTTGGCGTTTGGCCACCCCGAGTGTTTGGGGTTTTTTCTCCCTTGTTTACCCTGGGGTAAGTGGTAGTTATAGCACTGGTGGGGCGCAGGGTACTGCATAGCTAGTTTTCACCTGTAACAGCAGCCAGCTCTGTTCCCTCTTGAGTACGTTGTCTTCTTGTGTGTTTTTTTTCTTTTTCTTTTTGCCTGGTGGGGGGGGTCTGCCATGTGTTCTCCCACCCTCCTTATATTAAGGTCGTTTTGTGTGGTGGCACCCTCTGCTTCACCCTCGTGAGTGGACACGTCACATGGGTTCAGCTTTTAGCAGTTTGTTTGGTAGTTTGGGGCGCCGATTAGCAGTGCCCTGCCTGGGATAACCCTTAGCAGACCCAGTCTAGGGGCCCTGGGAAACCCCCCGGGAGCTTTCGGGTTCGATAGTGGAGATCCTTGCGTCCCCTCTCGCTTTGTGCGAGTTGAGGGTTGCTCTGTCCCTTTGTCTCAGGGTGACTCTCCTTGTTTTTGCCTCCGTCATGCTGCCTGTTAGGTCGGTGACACATTTGACCCCGAGTCCTGCGAGCTTTGTTGCTTGTTCGTGACTCAATTCACCCAGTCTGCTGATGAATTCCCTTGGGTGCAGGCAGCTCGCACATTGCAGGTTAGGTTGTTGCAACGCGCTCGGGTTGTCGCTTCCCCGGACGCCTCGAGGCTGCCCCGTTTTGTGTAGGGACCCAGACTTGGGGGTTTTGGTCGCTTAGGCCTTGGTTCCGTCCACGCCCCCTTGTTTTTCCCTTTCGGTGGTTCATTTTGTTCCCCTCCTCCTGCTTCCGGCCCCAAAGCATCTGAAGGCTTCGGGGTTGGGGCAGGGTTAGAGGTTTCTGAGACTTGAGCAGTTTCGGGGGTTGCCCTGTCCGGGGTAGCTGCGGAGGCATTCGAGTCTGTTCCTCCAGCCGAAGCTCCGGGGTCTGACCAGTGGGCCCCTTCTCTTCCAGCTCTCTCGGCTGCCCCGGCTTTTTCTTGTAAGACTGGGGCTTTAGAGGTCGACTCAGCCCCGGGGCCTGGTGTAGAGGTGATATGAAGTATCATAGACCCCACTCAACCAATTAAGTAAGTGAGAAATTTTTAAAGAATTCTGATAGAGAGATCTATGGGTGCTTCTAGACAGAAAACTATCATCTGAGGACCATATTAAGAACATTGTGCAAGGAGCCTATGCTACACTTTCTAACTTCAAAATTGCTTTTAAATACATGATGGAGAAATACTAAAGAAATTGTTCGTGACTTTTGTTAGATCATAACTAGAATATGCAGTGGTTGTATGGTGCCCATCACATCAACATCAACAAACTGGAAATGTGCAAACTGTTGATGTGCTTCACATCAACAAGCACATCAACAAACTGGAAAATGTGCAAAAAACATGCCACTAAGTAGCTCCCAGAACTGAAGGGCACGAGCTACGAGGAGAGGTTAGAGGCATTAACCCTTGTGTGGCTCCAGGCTATTTAGCATTTGTCACCCACAGGCGCATACCAAAAACAGCATTGAATGTAATGAAACGCCATTTTCTGAGCGAGTCCCGGAGGCTCCCCAAAGCTATCCATGGCTGATATGGATACCCTAACTATTTTGCATCAGTCGATGTGGGTGGAGTTCTAGGCCTACTGGGGACCACGAGCCAGAACCTGGCCCCCTCACAGAGGCACGGGGAGCAATGGCCCATAGAAATGCACATGTGATTTGAAGCATTCTATCTGATTTTGGAGCATTCGACCAGGACAGCCTGCCAGGACAGGAGGTGATATGATCACTATGTACAAAATAGTAACAGGAATTGATAAAATTGGTAGGGAAGATTTCCTGAGACATGGAACTTCAAGAACAAGAGGTCATAGGTTTAAACTAGCTAAACAAAGATGTTGAAGAAATATAAGAAAATTCACTTTCGCAAACAGAGTGGTAGACGGTTGGAACAAGTTAGGTTAGAAGGTGGTGGAGGCCAAGACCGTCAGTAGTTTTAAAGCATTATATGACAGAGTGCTGGGAAGACGGGACACCACGAGCGTAGCTCTCACCCTGTAACTACACTTAGGTAATTACTTGTATATTATTCAATAAGGACAGACTACTTGAAATGGCAGACACATACGGAATCAGACACAGGTGGAAACAAAGTACAGTACTAGTGAATCACAGGAATGTTAGAAACAACTTTGTTAGTAACAGTGTAGTGAAGAGTGGGAGTTAAGAAGTGAGAGAAGTGGTGCAGACAAGAATCCACAGATACAAGGTACAATGTACACAACACAGTTCACCAACAGATTTTAAAACCAATCTAACCATACCCAGCCCAACCCAACCAACCCTAACCTAAGCTAATACATCCTAACCTAACAATATATACAGCTTTGATAATCAGAAAACAAGCTTTGTTGAAATTTCTTGTGCACAATTTGACCATACCCTGCCTCCATACATAAATCAAAATGTAGATATGACAGAACCCAAATAGTACAACAATTTGTGCCCCAGTCAGTTGAAGGTTGAGTGATGGCACCCAAGAGCTGAAGCTCAGTCCCTGCAAGCACAGGTAGGTGAGTGCATACATCAGTCAACATCACACATTAACCATATGCAAATAAAATGGGACTGAAGGAAAAAAATACAGTATATGACTAACAAAATTTTAGAAACAAGATATACGGTATTATTAGAATTTGTGTACAATTAACTTCTGAAATTTGTATAGAGATTTTTGTATCTGCTTTTGTTAATACTCTACATTTACTTAAACTTTAATGTGTGCACTTAAGGCAACATTAAATGAAACTATCATTTGAGCAGGGTATACATTTGTTACAAACAATTCATAATAAAAGTATTTGCATTCTTAATATTATATTCCTTATACTTTCTTCACAGACTCACCTGTAGTATTCAGAAGAACCAGCATTGAGGTTGTCTATGAAGTGTTTTTTTGGAGGACCAGCCACCTTGGCCAAGATGACAACATTTCTGCAGTGAGAAGCTGCCTGTGTTGCCATAGAATACTGTACATTCATTCCAAGAGCAGTCTTCCTTGCCAGTAATGTCATAAATTATCAGCTTTTTTAATACTGTACAATATTTCCAGATGTCAAATTTTTGCTGTAGTATCAGATTTAAATATACCGGGTATTTATATACATATTTTGATTTTTACTTAATTAATAATAATGTTTCTCTTCATCTCAATTTTATAAATGTAATATTATTTTTTTTACTTCACACACACACAGTTATAAGAGATTTCACTTTGGCCTTTAAGGTTTTACGTTCAGTTCAGGATGTTAATGATTTATTTTATCACGGACATGAAATCTGTGTATACATATACTCTAGGCTTGTATCAATATCCTCCACAAGATCGAACTACTGACCCTTCTCAGGGTGCAATCCCATAACAGTTGCCTATCTCCCGGGTACCTATTTACTGGTAGGTGAACAGAGGCATTAGGTAAAACATAACATGCCTAATTATTTCTTTCCCGGCTTGAGATTGAACCTAGGATCTTCAACTGTTAGTCGAGAATATGGCCACTGTGCTATCAAGTCCCTAGGTGTAAAGTGGGGCTGTTAAAATTTATTAATTGCAATCTCATATAATACTCATTTCTAGGAAAGACCTCTAAATATCTCCCTGAGCTTATCACTGATATCACTAAGCCTTTGCCCAACACTCTAGGCTTGTCAGATTGCATTTTGTTGACTACTGAGAGCCAGGTCCAGACTGCTTTCACTAGAACATAAGAACAAAGTTTACTGCAGAAGACCTATTGGCCCATACGAGGCAGCTCCTATTTATAACCACCCAATCCCACTCATATACATGTCCTACCTACGCTTGAAACAATTGAGGGGCCCCACCTCCACCACGTTACACAGTAATTGGTTCCACAAATCAACACCCCTGTTACCAAACCAGTATTTACCCAAGTCTTTTCTAAATCTAAACTTATTAAATTTATACCCATTGTTTTGTGTTCTGTCTTCTGTTGACACTTTTTAACCCTATTAATATCCCCTTTGTTATGCCCATTCATCCACTTGTAAACCACTATCATGTCACGCCTAACTCTTCACCTTTCCAGTGAATGCAATTTAAGCTTTGTTAATCTCTCTTCATATGACAGGTTTCTAATTTGGGGAATTAACTTTGTCATCCTATGCTGAACACGTTCAAGTGAATTTATATCCATTCTATAGTACGGTGACCAAAACTGAACTGCATAATCTAAATGGGGCCTAACCAGAGTAGTTGATAGTGGTAAGGATTGCGATGTTGTGTACCTTGACTTTAGCAAAGCTTTTGATACAGTACCACATGAAAGACTAATTAAAAAGATAGAGGCTCATGGTATTGGGGGTGCTATATTAAATTAATTTAACACTTTCGTGCTCCTGGTAGTCAGGCATAAAACAATGCCCATGTGCTCCTGGCGTTTCGGGCGAGCGAGCGGCAACACTGAAAAGTGTATACTCTTCACGGTTCTGACCTTAATTTTTGATGTACGTGTTTCATTTTGGTATCAATGTGTTTGCAATAGAATGTTCTAGAAGAACATAAGTATAAAATGTCACCAAATTAGGTTTGAGACCAGCATCCAATATAAAACTATGTCGAGCGCTAGCCGTGAGCGCCAAACAGCGATGAAATGTTTCTTCTCTTTTTCAGGTTTGTCAAGTTCTGACTTGTTGTACATTGTTCATTTTGGTATCATCGTGATCGCAATAAAAATCCCTACATGGACATATGCATATAAAAAGCAAATTATGGGCGCGCTCCACCCACAAGTAGGTGGGAAGTCGCCGAACTGTTACCTGTTACCACACGCCCAATGGCACATCGGCTAGGCCCCTACTGAAAAGTGTATACTCTTCAGTGTTCTGACCTTAATTTTGGATGTACGTATTTCATTTTGGAATCAATGTGTTTGCAATAGAATGTTCTAGAGGAACATATGTATAAAATGTCACCCAAGCATGCATTAGACCAGCACCAAATAAAAAACTACGTCGATCGCTAGCCGTGAGCGCCAAACAGAGATGAAATGTTTCTATTTTTTTTCAAGTTTGTCAAGTTCAGACTTGTCAACCAGAGTGCCATGTGGCCTATTAGGGAGAACGGGAATTGCATGGCGCACATTTTGAAACTATCCCCAAGTCGATCGGATAAAAAATGAATTTTAAAGAAATATTTTATTGTTCGACTCGTGAGCGAGTCCAATGCTCGGACTCGAGAGAAAAATTGGTAACACGCTCAAACGCCACGAGAGTGCGAAAATGTCAAGTCTAGCCAACCAGTGGTCTATCCTCGTGCCCATGATGTTAGGAAGTTTGCTACATTGGGTGCTGTGTCTGGCAACATGTTTTGGGCCGATATTCAGGCGCAGGGATTTTGGAGATTGAACAGGGTACTGCCCACCCATTATTGGGTTAACGTTCCTGCTCCTGGACGTTCTTGTGTTGCTTTGGGTCGCAGGTTGCAGCCAGCTATCTCGACTTCACATTGAGGAGTATGTGGAAGCCACTTCCCGGGTAAGTCCCTCTTTTCCTTATCTTTGGGTATGTAGTTCCTGGGAGCTGTAGGGGCTTCCCACAGAAAACCAGCATTGAATGGAATGAAATGCTATTTTCTGGGTGAGCCCCGGAGGCTCCCTGGCAACCCTCCCTCCCTTTGGTCTGTGTTTTTTTGCATTGTTTGATGCTTAGCTTCCGAACTGGAGTGCTAGGTAGCTGGCGAGGGGAGGTCTGGGGCTGTCCCTCCCCTCTCGGGGTGGGAAGGGTTGAGCAGGCAAGAGGCACAGCGGTGGAGTTTGATGTTTGCTTGTTTCCTTGGGATTGGATGGAGTTTTGCCTCTCTTTTCAGTTTTCAGCTGTAGTTTTCTTACCATGTGGGGTTTGGTTTGTTATGTCTACCTTTTTGGGTGCCTAACCCCGATTGATGGCAGATAAGAAAAAATCCCAACCAGAGGAGGGGTTTTCCAGGGCCATTGCTCCCAGGGCAGATTCTGGCTCCTGGTCCCCAGTAGGCTGAATTCCATAGACAAATGTGCCAGCCTAATATATCACACATTAGCCCAATAGCTCCAGAGAGCCTCCTTCCCCGGAGGTTCCCTGGAGCTATCGGGCTAATGTGTGATATATGAAAATGGCATTTCACCCAAAAAATGGCATTTCATTACATTCAAAGCTGGTTTTTTGTTGCACTTTTGCTTTCTGCTTTTTTCCAAGGTTTGTGATTCATCACTGAATGCCTGCTTTCCTTGTCTCATAGAGTGAGCCTGGGCTCCTAGTAGATGACATATGAGTCTCAGAGGTCTGTTGTGTTGGGCTTAAGCTTGCTGGTACCCAAGATAAGCTCAGGAAGTCAGTGACAGTCCACCAGAAATAGGTGTTGCATTACATCTAACATACGATTAATGTCCGTTAACATCATTTATAATACTGTACTGCAGAAATGTGCAGACTGATGAAATATCAAGGTTCTAATACTTTGTGATAATCCAACCTTATGAAGATATGACAAATATTGATAGGAAAAAATGGACTAGAAAAAATTTGACAGTTTCGTGCAAAAGGTCCCAGACCAAATGGGTTGTAGTGGATATGTGGGCCTGCTCCAAGCAACAATCTGTTGGACCATATAAATTGCCATCCACACTTTTGAGGAAATAAACATTCCATTCACCTGGACTGTATGGGTCTTGAACCGTGAATCCCAAGTGTGTGAGGCTATAGCTCTTTTGACTGGGCTATGAGCAGTCTTAAAAAGGAAAGTTTCCAGAAGCAGCATAATGCTGCCAAACTGGAATTTTCAACTTTCCCTGACTACTACTGAAGCCCAGAGGGATTACTGACCTATGCCCACATCATATAAATAACCATCCTATTCCTCTGGATTCAGTAGTAGATTCCTCTGGGAATCCTCTGAGTTCCTCTGGGCTTCAGTAGTAGTCAGATAGTTTCAGTAGTTGAAAATTCCAGTTTGGCAACAGGATGCTGCTTCTGGAAACTTTCCTTTTTAACACTGCTCATAGCCCGGTTGATAGAGCTAAGGCCTCACACGCGTGGGGTCCACAGTTCGAGACCCATACAGTCCAGGTGAATGGAATGTTGGACCATGTTCTCACAAGCCTAGCCTGGCCCCAGGCCAGACTTTAGGAGTAGAAGAACTTCCAGAACCTCCTCCAGGTACAAGACTTTTACATCTATTTTTTGCTTAATACCTGCTGGATAGATCATTACAGGAACAGTATTAGTGATGTAATTTCAGTATTATGCTCAGTATGGCCAATTTTATGACCATTTGATCTTGGCTAAAAAATAACTCATGTTTTGTTGCTGTGTCTGAGAGCAGCAGCAACAAAACACAAAACACTATAATATTTTCCCTATATAATTTAATGCTTTAATACCTTATAGTTTTGAGACACATCTTGTTTTTGTCTGTCTCTATTCAACATATACTGCATTGTATGTATGCATGTATATCTATATATATATATATGTCATACCTAATAGCTACAAATAAATACAAAAATGTTCAATAGTATACTTTGATACAAGTAAATATATACACACACACAGACGTAATTAACTAATATGAGCCTAACGTACGTATTGTATATACATTAGGCTCGTATTGAGATTTCCCATGGTAGAACTACTGACCCCCCAAGGATGCAACTCCACAACAGTTGACTTACACCTGGGTACCTATTTACTTTTAGGTAAACAAAGACATTAGGTGACAGGAAACGTGCCCAACCATTTCTGTCCCACCCGAGATTCAAACCCAGGATTACTGAGAGTCAAGAATGAACCCGACTGTACTACCAAGACCCAACAACCTTTAGGGGTAGTTCACTTCGTGCCAGTTATTTACACATTGTAATTTGTTTCTAAAATTATATAAGAACGTGTTAATAATATAAAATATATACTGTATATTTTATAATACAAGAGTAATAAACAAGTATTCTGTATGCACCTGGACAAGCGCTTTGTCATCTGCAAGATTTATTATCATAATCTTCAAACAAATTTAACAAATTTATTAAAGAATAACCCTCTTGTACTGGTATACATACAAACTATGTTCAGAATGTGTATGTATTCCATGTCAGTGCAGATACAACACTTCACTACACTTGGCCAGACCACACATTGTGTTATGCTCACAGCCAGTACGCAAACACCCTGCAAAATCACACAAACTACACACACACTTCACTCTGCAACATATTGCAATGTGCTTCACTCACATGACACTACACAGCCAGCCTGTAACTACACTTACATAAACATACAGTACAGTACTTTGAAAGTTCATGTTTGCAGAATGGTAGACACTTGAAATAAGTTAAGTGGGAATGTGGTGGATGCCAAAACTGTCAGTAGTGCCAAAGCGTCATATGACAAAGAGTGCTGGGAAGACGGGACATCACGAGTGTAGCTCTCATCATGTAATGACACTTAGGTAATTACCTCAACTCCACCCCACCCCCCATTCCCACATGCACATGCACTTACAGCCAAGTGGACAGTGCTCAAAAGTCATAGTACAAAGGCCAAGTTCAATTCCTGGCCTAAGCAGAAACAAATGGGCAGTGTTTCTTTCACCTGATTCCTCTGTTCATCTAGCAGCATAGGTACCTGGGAGTTAGATAGCTGTTATGGGCTCCATCCTGGAGATGTCTGTGTGTGAGAGAGAGAGAAATATATGTGTATTATAAATGATAGAGAAAAATTAGGTAGAGAATCAGTACATTAGATAACCATTGGTTAGAAAGTGGGGTCCAAGAGCTAACAACACAGTCCTGCAGGCAGAAATTGTAAATACACCCACCCCACCCCTCCACACACCCACCCAACCCTCCCACACACCATCCCCCACACCATCCCCCACCCCCTCCACACACCTTCCCCCACCCCTCCACAGAAGTGAGATAAAAAATATTGGCAGAAAAGGGTATAATTCAGCTCAAGGTCCCAGATATTGTCGCATTAACAGAGACGAAACTTTAAGAAAGTATTTTAATTAAGGTCGTATTCCCAAAGGGCTACTAAGTTTCGAGACATGACAGGAAAACTAGGAAGGGAAGAGGAGTGGCTGTTCTGGTGAAAGAATACCGGAAGGTAAGAGAATTAATAATTGAAAACCCTCAAGATGTTGTCATAATGGCATTGCAGGACCCGGATTCAAGAAGAAGTTATGCAAGCATTTACGAATTTGTACATCTTTTCTCAATCTTTTGCGGCTTTGTTTACAATTATTATTAAACCGGTAATGAGCTCTGAAGCACCAGGAGGCTGTTTATAACAATAACGTCAGTTGCTTGGGAAGTTTTCATGCTTGTAAACTGTTTAATAAATGTAGCCAAAGCCGTCAAATATTGAAAAAAGATGTACTCGTTCGTAAGTACTTGCGTAACTGCTTTATGAATTTGGGTCCAGGTCTGGAAACAGGATGAAAAGCTGGTAATTGTAAATGCCTAAAGTCTACCAGCAAGCAACACACGGACAAAAGAAGAACTGGATGATAAACGAGAGGGCCTCATAATGGTCATGAGAGAAATTATGATAAGAGCAGACAAAGATAAATCCCAATAAGTGGTACTGGGGGACTTTAACTTTAACCACTTAACTGCGCCAACCAAGTATTCTTGGTCGACGGGAAACTGCGCCAACCAAGAAAACTCTTTTTGATTTTTCCGTACCATTCTAAATATGTGCGAGGTTGGTTATGTACGAAATGGTCTCTTAGGACCTCCAGTGAGAGGCAGCCATCTTGGAAAAAATTCCCAGAATGCCCTAGAGCTGCTGGCTGGGTTAGTACTGAGTGAGCCCATGGTTGCTCACGCGCCTCTGGCTCCCAAACACCTGTCTGACACGGTGTTGAAAGATAACGCTCTGTCGGTGAAATTCAAACCTTATTGTTTGAAGAACATAAGGGTCATAATATTGGTGAAGCCTGGCGCAATAAGGACCTAACACAAAGGTCGTTAAAGTGATACAGAACCTATGAGGACGATACAGTGAGCGTATCCAGTTGTAGCTCTGAGCGTCACCCTTGCAATCCTATGCTATCTCCAATTTATTTAGATGATACATAGATGAATCGTTTTCTGCGTTCAGTGATGATGCATCTGATACAAGTAGCATAGATGAACAGTATTAGCGGCTTCCATGATGGTGTTTACCATAGATATTTTTAGGAATACCTGAATCTCTTCCTGACTGACTGACACTCTTTGAGGCTAGCTGAATCTCTTTCTGACTGACGGACACTCTTTGAGGCAAGCTGAATCTCTTCCTGTGTGGGACCATACAAAGCAATCTTTTCAAGACTACCCTACAAATTGATCTTTTCCTATAATCTTTTCAAGACTACCCTACAAATTGATCTTTTCCTATAATCTTTTCAATACTACCTTATGCTTTACAAGCTTGGCTACATACAATCTACCAGTACTAAAGCGAAGGGAGTACGTGAGTGCATTATTTGCAAGCACACAGAATGAAGAAACAGGAAGCAAAAATTTATCTGTACCTGGTGCAACTAGAGCGAAGTCGCACTGTGCACCATGGACTACTTCGTTGATTATTACTCACTTCCGAAGTACTAAATGTGTAATACAATGTGTTACTGTGTAAATAGTGTGTGAAACTGTATATATTGTAATTTTAGTGAATTTTTAACAAGTAATATTGCGACAATAAACATTTATTGTGGACACATTACTGACACATGTATCACAGTTCCATGGAACATTATGAACATTCTACTGCAGGGTTCTACTGCAGGGTTCAGTCCTTGGACCCATACTGTTTCTTATATATGTAAATGATCTTCCAGATGGTATAAAATCATTCCTCTCATTGTTTGCTGGTGATGCAAAAATTATGAGGAGAATTAAGACGGAGGAAAATAGTATGAGGCTACAAGATGACTTAGACAAACTGAATGAATGGTCCAACAAATATCTATTAAGGTTCAACCCGAGTAAATGTAAGGTAATGAAACTAGGCAGTGGAAACAGGAGGCCAGACACAGGATACCGAATGGGGAGGAAATCCTTCATGAAACGGACAGAGAGAAAGCTCTGGGAGTTGATATCACACCAAACCTGTCTCCGGAAGCCCATGTCAAAAGAATAACATCTGCAGCGCATACGAGGCTGGCTAACATCAGAATTGCCTTCAGGAACCTGTGTAAGGAATCATTCAGAACCTTGTATACCACATATGTAAGACAAATCCTGGAATATGGGGCCCCAGCATGGAGCCCGTACCTTGTCAAGCACAAGGCGAAGCTAGAAAAATTTCAGAGGTATGCCACTAGGCTAGTCCCAGAACTAAGAAGCATGAGTAATGAGGAAAGGCTGCGGGAAATGCACCTCACAACACTGGAAGACAGAAGAGTAAGAGGAGACATGATCACTACCTACAAAATTCTCAGAGAAATTGACAGGGTAGATAAAGATAAACTGTTTAACATGGGTGGTACGCGAACAAGGGGACACAGGTGGAAACTGAGTACCCAAATGAGCTGCAGGGACGTTAGAAAGAACTTTTTCAGTGTCAGAGTAGTTAACAGACTCCATACTCAGTTTTAAATGTAGATATAACAGAGCCTAGTAGGCTCAGGAATCTGTACACCAGTTGATTGACAGTTGAGAGGCAGGACCAAAGAGACAGAGCTCAACCCCCACAAGCACAACAAGGTGAGTACTGTATACATATTGTAAGGGACACAAATATGCATCATATACGATAAAAAAACAAATAAAACCGCATTGGAAATACATAGAACAAATAATTGAAAATATATTTGAGGCAACACCCGGTGCTTGAATGGCCCACGCAACCGTGTCTGGGCGAGTCATACACAGGCGACCAGACTCCGATGACGCCACAGCGCACTTTGTCCACGTCCCCACAGCCAAAGTAAGTGGAATTTGGTATATATTTTTCATAAACATGTTCAAGGAAGGGAATTTATCATTTTATGCAGAAAAAAATAATTTTTTGGGAACACTTTATTTCATGTGCACAGGGGGAATTTCACAATAAACTCGGCGCAGCACCATGGTTAAGGCAATAGGAGGACAGGAGGACATTTGGCCAGACAAATTTATAAACCTCATTTTGGAAACATTCATGTATCAAAATGTCAAAACAGGCAACAAGAATAAGGTAAGGGGATGTTCCATCAATACTGGATCTAATATTTATCAGGAAAGAAGAAGAGGTATTTGACATCCAGTATCTTCCTCCCTTGGGAAAGAGTGATCATGTCCTGTTTGACATTAAATATGCTTTGCAATATATTGGGGACTTAGAAACGGTTGATAAACTTGAAATCAAGAGAGGACACTATGTGGAACTTAGAACATTTTTAATGGGTATAATTGGACAGACTTGTTGCTAGGCAAGGAAGTAAATGAGATGTATGCCATATTTTGCAAAACATACGATGAAGGCACACAAACATTCATACCAAAACAGAGATGCAGACATAGGAAACAGGGTTGGTTCAACAGAAATTGCGAGAGGGCCAGAGATCAAAAGACACAAGCATGGAATCATTATAGGAAGAGGCCAAACCTCGAAACATACCAGCGATACGAAGATGCAAGAAACAACTACATATCAGTAAGGAGAGAGGCAAAGAGGAACTTTGAGAACGGTATAGCAGACAGATGTAAATCAGATCCAGGCCTTTTCTATAAATTCATTAAAAGCAAGCTGCAGGTAAAGGATAATATTCAGAGGTTGAAACTGGGGGACGGATACACGGAAAATGAAAAGGAAATGTATGAAACATTAAACAAAAAGTTCCAAAGTGTGTTTGAACAAAATGAGATCTTAAGGGAACCAGACACAATAAGAATTCCGGGGAATAATATAGAGCACATAGAGGTGTCTAGAGACGAAGTGAAACAAATGCTCTTGGAGCTAAGTAAGAACAAAGCAGTTGGCCCAGATGGAGTTTCACTATGGGTTCTGAGAGAATGTGCAGCTGAGCTCAGCATACCACTTCAGCTGAATTTTCAGACATCCTTTATCTTGAGGTGATTTCGGGGCTTAGCGTTCCCGTGGCCCAGTCCTCAACCAGGCCTCTCTTTTTTGTTACACACCCCCATGAAGCAGCCCATAGCAGCTGTCTAACTCCCAGGTACCTATTTACTGCTAGGTAAACAGGTCCATCAGGGGGAAAGAAACTCTGCCCATTTGTTTCTGCCTCCACTGGGGATCGAACCTGGAACCTCAGGACTAAGAATCCGAAGCGCTGTCCACTCAGCTGTCAAGCCTTGTGTACAGGAGTCATAGCAGATATGTGGAAAAAGGCTAGGATAGTTCCAATGTACAAAAGTAGCAGCAGGGAAGACCCCCTCAATTATAGACCTGTATCATTGACAAGTGTCATAGTCAAAATATTGGAAAAAATAATTAAAACTAAATGGGTAGAGCACCTGGAGAGAGAGTGGGCCAGCCAGAGGCTTAGGGCCTGTGTAGGAATATCTTCTGAAAAAAAAAAACTGGAGAGAAATGATATAATATCAGACAGACAGCGTGGTTTTCGATCTGAAAGATCCTGTGTATCGAATTTACTTAGTTTCTATGATCGAGCTACAGAGATTTTACAGGAAAGGGATGGTTGGGTTGACTGCATCTATCTGGACCTAAAAAAGGCTTTTGACAGTTCCACATAAGAGGCTGTTCTGGAAACGAACACATTGGAGGGGTGGCAGGTAAGCTGCTAACATGGATGAACAATTTTCTGACTGATAGAAAAATGAGGGCAGTAATAAGAGGAAGTGTATCGGACTGGAGAAATGCCACAAGCGGAGTACCACAGGGTTCAATTCTTGCACCAGTAATGCTCATTGTCTACATAAACGATCTACCAGATGGAATATAGAATTATATGAACATGTTTGCTGATGATGCTATGATAATAGGAAGGATAAGTAACTTAGATGATTGCAAACGAGGAGTCACAATAACGTGGCTGAAATATAGAGGTGGCACGAGCTATTCGTGCCCGTGCCACCTCTTGGGTGGCTTAACCTTTATCAATGATTATCATCTTTCCCTCATCACAATCGACTTGAAAATGGATCAGGACAGACCAAAATTTTGTCGTCTCTTCACTTTCTAGTGTGTGGTTTGGTCAACTTAGATGATTATAATGCCCTTCAAGAAGACCTGGACAAAATAAGTATATGGAGCACCACTTTGCAAATGGAATTTAATATAAATAAATGCCATGTTATGGAATGTGGAATAGAGCAGACCCCACACAACCTATAAATTATGTGGAAAATCTTTAAAGACTTCTGATAAAGAAAGTGATCTAGGGGTGGTTCTAGATAGAAAATTATCACCTGAGGACTACATAAAGAACGTTGTGCGAGGAGCCTATAACACACTTTCTAACTTCAGATTTGCTTTTAAATACTGTACATGGATGGTAAAATACTAAAGAAATTGTTCACGACTTCTGTTAGGCCAAAGCTAGAATATGCAGCGGTTGTATGATGCCCATATCTTAAGAAGCACACCAACAAACTGAAAAAGAAGCAAAGACATGCTACTAAGTGGCTCCCAGAACTGAAGGGTAAGAGCTACAAGGAGAAGTTATCTTGAGATGATTTTGGGGCTTAGCGTCCCTGCGGCCTGGTCCTTGACCAGGCCTCCTTTTTGTTACACACTCCCCAGGAAGCAGCCCGTAGGAGGTGTCTAACTCCCAGGTACCTGTTTACTGCTAGGTAACAGGGGCATCAGGGTGAAAGAAGCATTTTGCCCATTTGTCTCCGCCTCCACCGGGGATCGAACTCAGAACCTCAGGACTACGAATCCGAAGCACTGTCCACCCACTGTCAGGCACTTAGAGGTTAGAGGCTGTTAGGAGATTAGAGGCATTAAATATGCCAAAACTAGAAGATAGAAGAAAGAGAGGAAATATGATCACTATGTACAAAATAATAATAGGAATTGATAAAATTGATTGGGAAGATTCCTTGAGACTTGAAACTTCAAGAACAAAAGGTCATAGATTTAAACTAACTAAACAGAGATGCCGAAGAAATATAAGAAAAATCACTTTTGCAAACAGAGTGGTAGACGGAACAAGTTAGGTGAGGTGGTGGTGGAGGCCAAAACCGTCTGTAGTTTCAAAGCGTTATATTACTGGTAACAAACTGTGTACTCTTAAGAGTTGTGTGTCCTCGTGGCCATCCTCCTACCACCGTAACCGGCGATGGGAAAGGGCTCTGGCGAGGTTGCGTATTGGCCATACTCGCTTAACTCATGGTCACTTGATGGAGCGCCGCCCTGCTCCTTATTGTCCAAATTGCATTGTTCCTCTTACAGTCGTGCATATCCTTGTTGAATGTCTTGACTTCCGGGACGAGCGTGTGTCTTGTTTTCCGACTGTCCTCCGCGGTCGCTTGTCCCTTGATAGTATTCTTGGTGACTCAGATACTTTTGATATTGTTCGCCTTATGTGTTTCTGTTCTTGTACTGGCATCTTTGGTGATATTTAGCGCCCTCTGATTATCCCGCACATTTGATGGTGCTACATAGCCGTCCCGGTTTGGTGCCTTCTTTTGATAATTACTTACTACTTCAAAGTGTTATATGACAAAGAGTGCTGGGAAGACGGGACTCCACGACCGTAGTTCTCATCCTGTAACTACACTTAGGTAATTACACACAGTAATGCCATCTCTTTCATAAAAAAATCTAACAGATTAGAAAAAAGTTTATGCCATTATTAATTTATCATGTTATTCCTAAATGTTAGTCATTATTCAAGTACTATGAAAATTAGTCTACTAGTCTATGAAACTGTGAAACAGAAAAAAAGTTACATAATTATTATTTATGGATATGCATTTATGATTGAATTTAATGATGTGGTAATGCTACAGTGCTGCTGACCACCTCTACTACTAGTACTGGATGGAGGACCCAGGACTGGGAGAACGCTGTGTTTGGTGTCCATATTTCTAGCAAAATTATTTATTCTGTACTCAGTAATAATAACAAATATTATTGAGTAGACATTCCAGCATCAGAATACTTTCCACAATATATTTATTTATTTGAATTACTGTACAGTATTTATATATACAAGAGTTCTTACAGTCTTGTACAGCCACTAGCATGCATAGCATTTTGGGCAAGTCCTTAATCCTAATTTTCACACACACAAGAGTTCTTACAGTCTTGTACAGCCACTAGCATGCATAGCATTTTGGGCAAGTCCTTAATCCTAATTTTCACACACACATGTTAATAAATGTCATGTTATGGAATGTGGAATAGGAGAATATAGACTCCACACAACCTATATATTATGTGAGAAATCTTTAAAGAATTCTGATAAAGAAAGAGATCTAGGAGTGGTTCTAGATAGAAAACTATCACCTGAGGACCACATAAAGAAAATTGTGCAAGGAGCCTATGCAATGCTTTCTAACTTCAGAATTGCATTTAAATACATGGATGGCGATATACTAAAGAAATTGTTCATGACTTTTGTTAGGCCAAAGCTAGAATATGCAGCTGTTGTGTGGTGCCCATATCTTAAGAAGCACATCAACAAACTGGAAAAGGTGCAAAGACATGCTACTAAGTGGCTCCCAGAACTGAAGGGCAAGAGCTACGAGGAGAGGTTAGAAGCATTAAATATGCCAAAACTAGAAGACAGAAGAAAAAGAGGTGATATGATCACTACGTACAAAATAGTAACAGGAATTGATAAAATCGACAGGGAAGACTTCCTGAGACCTGGAACTTCAAGAACAAGAGGTCATAGATTTAAACTAGCTAAACACAGATGCCGAAGAAATATAAGAAAATTCACCTTCGCAAATAGAGTGGTAGACGGTTGGAACAAGTTAAGTGAGAAGGTGGTGGAGGCCAAGACCGTCAGTAGTTTCAAAGCGTTATATGACAAAGAGTGCTGGGAAGACGGGACACCACGAGCGTAGCTCTCATCCTGTAACTACACTTAGATAATTACACTTAGGTAATTACACACATCCCCAGGAAGCAGCCAGTAGCAGCTGTCTAACTACCAGGTTACCTTTTTACTGCTAGGTGAACAGGTGCATTAGGGTGAAAGAAACTCTGCCAATTTGTTTCCGCCTCCTCCAGGAATCGAACACGGACCCTTAGGATTGTGAATCCCGAGCGCTGTTCACTCAGCCGTCAGGCCCCCAAATATTGTATATTTGTTTACTCTGAGCCATATTTACATGATTTTGGAAAAAGGGGAGTAACCCAAGTTGTTTGTTTTCATCTTACATTAGGCAGTGGCATATCATTTTATTCTGTAGGAGGGCAGATGAGGTTTTGAGGGACAGGGTTTTCAAGCAGTAAATGCCACTTGGAAATCTCAAACCCCCCAGTAAATTCAGAATGGTCCATACAATTTAATTAAATTATATGTTAACTAAATAAATAGTATACTGTATTTTAATTTGCAAGAGAATAGTTTTTATATGTTAAGAAAACTTACCTTGCTTTTCAGAAATAAATGCAACTGCTCACAACACTAAACACAAACTACACCTCACTTTACATGCATAAATCACACAATATTCTAACATACACAGTAAGTCCACTACGGGCTCACCATAGCCCGTGCTACTTGCCCCGCTCCTGTGGCATGTAAGTTACGGGCTCACCATAGCCCGTGCTACTTGGAACTTGTTCCGAGTAGCTGAATCTATAACAACAACAATAATAACATACACAACATCATATTCAGGCTCAACATCACACACATGCTGCCACAAACACCTGACATTGACAAAGTATAATCTGACTCTTAGTTCCATACCTACCCTCAGCCTCCCTCACTACCCTCATCTTATAAAAATCACTTTAACAACACTGTTGAGTATTCATATTGTGTCTAATTCTGTTATGCTTATGCAGTATATTGAGAGTAAGAAAAAAGGAAACCAAAAGAACTTTGATATGCATCCCTTTTTCCTTATATAACATTAAGTTCATTTTGTGCAAATTTGATTTGAACAAGGTTTTCATTAACATCTGTTATGCAAATTGAGGATCTGTTGTGTTGCCGACTTTGAAAAGGACTTGAGACATATCACTTCAGCACAACAAATTATATTCCCAAATTGTCCATATTATGAATATTAATTTTAATTTTAGTTTCAGTTAGAACAAATACAATTTTATAATTTAACATTAGCAGGTCATTAGCAGTTTTAATAATACAGTTATGTATTACAATCTTTATGAAATTTATATTCACTAATCTCTTACCCTATTTTTTTTAAATTAAAGCCCTTGATATACTGTACATGGACATAATCAAACTTTGTATACATTATGTGCAAGTGAGAATGCAAATGGCTGAATAAATATTTAATGAAAAACTGTATTTGTAGTTCATATATTTAATGAAAAGTGATAAACTAACTGAATACAAATGTACGAGTGTCACATTGGAGATATGTCAAGGTGAGAACTTTCACCTTGCAGAAAATGTCTCGCCACTCAAAGTGAAACATTGTTTTATTGTTGGATATTATATTTGTAAATAATGGACATTTTTATCAAAGCATTAATGTACATATGTAGTTGTTAGTAGTTTTGTTTATGATTAACTTTTATGGACATAGTTTTAAGAGTACTAGTTCATGACAGGCAATACTCATAATATATCATATAATGTAAAAAATCAAGGAAATTGTTAATTACCATAATTTTTGGCTGTCATATATGTTAGCCACTTGTTGAACTGTCACTATTTAGATATGAATATTATTCATTCCTGTATGTCACATTCAAGTATTTTGCAATGTACAGTACTTACATTCTCTGGAACAGTTTCAGAAAACTTTACAGTAAATAGCAGCAAAGCAAGCATTGTTTTGCCTAAGCCATAAATTAGCTTGAGAGATAACTGAATGTCATTCTGAATTTCTTTAATTAAGTCAACCACTTAAAGGTGAAAATTTTAGAACATTTTTAGCTCACTCTATCACCCATATTTTTGTTGCGTTTTCACTCATAAAATAATATGTATGCTAATCACTACCTTAAGATGAATTTATTTTGTTTTGCATAAGTGTTCACTTTGTGAAAGAAGTTTAAATAATTTTTATGTATGTCAATAATGAAATAATATTTATTCCAATCCTTTACTCATTCGTTTAAGTCCTGTCCAATACAATACACTATATTGCTCATTAAATTTGTACGAGTCCAAACATGAGAGTTAAATGGTAGTAGTATTCAAGTACTGTTTATATCTAAAAGAAAGAATGTCTGCGTCTATCTATCCAAGGCTGGAGGACAGATGCTTAAATGGTATATTGTGTCATACAACCTCATGCAACTTTACATGGTGATATGTGATTGTACGGCGAGTGTCGTAAGGTGGATGGGGTCAATCTCCATACACTCCACTAATCACTTGAGAATGATTGGCCCATATGGTCTACTGCAGATTATTTAAGGTGCAACCCGTCCTCGGACAAGTCCATTCCATCCATCGGTCGACCCCACAAAGACGCATCCATACATTTTAACATGCTGTACATTCAAAACAGGGATTTTCTCAAATATAAATTAATATTATTATATATTAGCATATTGTGCACATTTAGGCATTGGTTAGGGAAGGTTAGGTGTTTTAAGTTCTGTTGGCGATTATTTGTACTGTATTACAATGTTGTGGTTCCGACAAAAGTCGTCAGTGAACCACTTGTTTTCGAAGTGTTCAGACATCATCAGTTGTGAGTCGTATGTAAACCATTTTTCATTCATAAACAAGGGGTTTGGCAAGTGCATTGAATGGACTTTGGCCTTTGTTTTTGAGGATGGGCTGTAAGGTGCTCCATATTATTCAAAAGCCCCATCCATTCACCCATTTGACACTAGACATATCTCTCAATTGTTTGCCTTATTTGAAAAAAATCGTGAGTCTCTTAGTTTCTGAAGGTAAAGACCATGCAGGACACCCAGGCACTAAAGATGCTGATCACATGAACAGACACAAAGTACCACAAGGGATAAATGTGGCCTTGTGCAAATTTGAAGAATTTTAGGAACTGATGAAAATTGTAAATCAAGATATTAATCAAGATGAAACAGTTTAATGTTAGTTAACATGACAATGAAAATGTTGTAGTGGATTGATTTCTATATTTTTAAGATGCTGCTGATTGATAAATTAGCTCAATTTGGAGCAACAAATTTTCAACTTAAGCGCTAAACTAGGAAATATTGAAACATATTGGTTAGTGACTAGATTAATGCAGAAAATGAGGTTATGCAACAATGGAATTCCATTCCTTAAATTTTTGAGTGTCTGCAAAATCTTATAATGGCAGTATTAACAGTACAGTATTTTCATCAACATATGCATGAGAGTAATTTTTTAGTGATGCGTTACAGTAACTGGGTCCTTTTCATTCAAACTTTCTATCAGGCCTTAGAGCCTCTTCTTACAAGATCCAACCCAAAGTCTTAGGCAAGTTATTAAAAACTGACAGTAATAGTCAATCCAATGGGAATGGATGGTAAAACAACACTAAACAAAACCATCACCACATGTACTTCTTAACTATACTGTATACACTTATTGCAAATTTACAACACGGATAACACTGTAGGTGTCACTTTCACACAGGACACTCCAAAAGAACTTCTGCGATATTCTGTCCCAGGAGTGCGAGTCCACTTTTATTTTCCATTGAACAATATTCAAGGTTTCCTTCCCTGAGCCTTTCTTCTACAGTACTCACGCTGGCGAGTTCACCTTTCTCAGCAATTCATGGGCCAGTTCTCCACAGTATTATCACAGTTTCAAAACACTACCTTGAAACTCCAGCAACACGCTGGCTGGCGTCCTCTGAAGGCTTCACTTCTATCAATCCTTAACTTAGACGGCAGATGGATGCTAATTCCATCAAGTAACACAACTGGACAACCCCGGGATATTTCTGTCCAATCGCCAATAACTCGCTGGTTACTACAGACAATTCATTGTCTCCACTGGCTAGGCCCTACTTGTTCCCAATGAAACAAGTCTTGTGTTCAGGACTGCCCTTGCTGGTCACTCCGGGTGAACTGACACTTGTCGACTAAGGTCACTTGGTCACTTCTGAGGAATAAAAATTGTACAGTATAGTTAAAAGGAAACAGGTGTCAGTAAAAATCACAGCCTTCCACCAGGGAACAGAAAATGAGGTCAGGTATGCTCAACAGATGGCACTGACATTGTCACATGATAATCTTTTCAAATCTAATTACAGTATTAGAGTAGTCTTGTGCTGATGAACCCCCTCCCTTTCCAGCCTGTTGTCGTCGTGAGGGGGCTTGGTGGGCGGCTGACAGGGTGTGATATTCTGTGGGACAGTCCTCTGGCCTTTTAAAGCCTTATGCTCCTGTTGCCATCTTCACTAATTGTGCTCGAAGCTATTTCCTCTTCCTTATGTTTAAATTTCCTCCCCTTCTCCTTTCTAATTGTCATTTCCCACCGACTTTTTTGCCATTCTTGATTATTCTTTTGGACATCATCTGTTTTTGATGCCTGGGTGTTTGGGGAGGCACACTCTCTCACCCGTAGAACTGTGTTACCCGACGTTTTGAGCGAGGGGACGCTTTTATTGTCAATCCTCGCCTTCGTTGCTGAACCCGATCTCGATGGACTGACGGTTCTTAACACTATCGCGCTGCCAACTTAGAGGTCACGCCCCCGGCGTGCGGGGGAGCATGCGGGCAAACGCCCTAGGTGACACTGAAATGTGTATACTCGTTTCAGTTTTCTCACCGCCAGCAAAAGTGGGAAGCAAGCAGGCTGGATGGGTGAAAAACTCCGCTCAAAAGCAGAAAACCCAGGTAGGGGCAAACCGCCCCAGAACTGCTAGCAGGCATCCCACACAGCCCCGGGGCAGAGCCGTCCTCCAAGCCCTCCGCCCTTAAAGAAAAGGATGAGTCTATGCGAAAGGCAGCAAGAAAGGGCCGCTGGTAAGACCCAGAAGCCTTGGCAGGAGGAACAGGCTTGAAAACCTCCGTCCCCAACCCGAACGGGGCAGCCCCCGAAAAGCGCCCGAGTCTCGGACCCAGCTAAACCCCGCCCCCGACCCAGAAACCCGCAGACGGTCCAAAGCCGGGAACAAGGAGGGAAAGGGGCGAACAGCACCTAACCAAAATGGGGCGGCCTTGGGGCATCCGAGTGGGAAACCAACCTAGCGTGTTGCAGCAACCTAACCTAGCTTGCAACACGGATGCTGCCTGTACTCTGAACAGTAATAACATCAGGAGAGTACTGGAGAACAAGCAGAGAATCTCTTTCGCAAGACTCCGGGTCAAGGTGTCAGTGACCCAACAGGCAACATGACGGAGGTAAAAGTGGCGACTGTCACCCGGAGACAAGGGCACAGCAACCAACAATCCCGTATAAGATGGGTTGGAACCCAGAAGACACATTTAATGGTCCACCGAGCCCAGACAGGGGTGTCCAGGGCCCATAGGCTGACTGCTACAGGAAGCCCGGGCAAGGTGTTGCTAACCGGTTAAGAAACCGAAAATAACAAGAGGGTAGATGATAGCACTGAAAACCCCTGCAACGTGTACAATCACGGGGGCCTAGCAGAGGGCCACCAAACACTACCAGTGGAACTATAGCCACACTGGGCAGACCCCCACTAGGCAAATGAAAATAAAAACAAAAGAAAAACCCTGTAAAAGTACACCGTCTCCAGAGGCAACAGGAACCGGTCGCCACTTAGGTGGCAGGTCGCGCAACACCTTGACGCCCTAACTAGCACAATACCAGTCCCTACCCAGGGCCAAACAAGGGCCCCAAGCCCCAGTTGGCCCCAAGGACGATGCAAATGCTGAGCAGCAAGAACCTCTACGGGAATGGTTCCCGAACGCCCCAGGGAAGATAACCCTGTCACGCAGGGGCAGTACTCACAGGGCGCTTAGGGAAGGAAGCCCCTAAGCGCATGTAGCCTTGGCACTGATGAGGCACTCCTGGCCACCGCACAACACAACACACGACAGTGAACGCCACACAAGGCAAACTCCGCCTAGGAAACTGAGGCCAGAGAAGCGTCTATCCCGGTTGACATTAGCTTACGAACTAAAGCTAGGCAGCCGGCGAGGTAGGTCCAGGGCGGGGAGGGCTGCGCAGACGATCGGCACGGCAGTAAAGTGTGATGTTTGCTTGTTTCCTTGGGATTGTAGGGAGTTTCTACCTCTCTGTTCGGTTTTTTGTTTTAGTTTTTTTACCACGTGGGGTTTGTTTTGTTATGCCTACCTTTCTGGGTGCCTAACCCCTGTCGATGGCAGATAAGGGAAAACCCCAACCACAAGAGGGTTTTCCAGGGCCATTGCTCCCTGAAACCTCTCTGAAGGGGCCAGGTTCTGGCGCTGGTCCCTGGTAGGTCTGAACTCCTTAGCTAATGTCCCTTTCTAATATACATTAGCCCGATAAGCTCCAGGGAGCCTCCGGGGCTCGCCCAGAAAATGGCGTTTCATTACATTCAACGCTGTTTTTTTTTGCCCGACTTCCCTGCCCTATTCCGGCCAAAATATGCCACTTACGATTTTTTTATTATTTTTCCCATGATCAGGGAACTCAAATGAACACTTTTATAAAACTTTTTTTTTTTTTTTTTTTTTTTTAAATGCCTGGGGTGTTGAAAGCCAAATTGCCCAGACCAGCTTAGGGGTTAAGGGTTAAAATGTGCCATTTGTACCTAAAATATGTGTAAAGACTTGGCAAACTTTACTTTTATCTGAACATGAAGAGCATCATACAAAGAGGATGGCTAGAAAAGAAGCCGTTAGTAAAATTTGAGAATAATCTATTCATGAAATTACATCTTTCACTTTAAGGGCATCAGTACAACATTCCATAAAAATATTAATATTAATTTATAAACACTATATTAATACTTTTCTCAAGACAGTTTCAGCCCACTGCAAAGACACATGTTTGTCATGTTAAAATCAGCTGCTTATAATAATTATAAACTTTATGTAAATATTTACACAAACTACAATATTTAAAAACTCTGACTTAAGGCCTATTTAAAGTACAATATTTAATATTCAAAGTGGATATGAAAAAGAAACTATCAACAAGTAATGCAGTTATTGTAGCTATCTTCACATATACATTTTTTGAGGCTCATGGCTTGTACATTTGTGTGAATAATGCATGCCTGGCTAGAACCAACACTATCACAGTAGCCAGCTGTTGATACAACAGATATACAAGAGGAGGGAAAGTGTGTTAGTGTCCCAGTTGAAGTCTTAACCCATTACTACAATATTACTCCATTTACATGTCACTTATTCTCTTAATAAAATCTGAAACAAGCTAATCCTAAATACTGTATTAATATAAAAGCAACTGCAATATATTTCATAGGAATGTTAATCTTGTGTATATTTTTTATTTGTAAATTTTAAAAATCTGACTACTGTGTTAATATATGTATTTTTTATTGTATACTAAAACATTTAATTTATTTGTGTGGTTACCTTATCACTGTTTAAAAGTACATCTTTCTTTTGTGTTAATGAGCATACATTCAAGTATACAATGCACAAGATACACATGAGTATGTCATGGACACAAGTGAGATATGCACATATGCATAAAATAGATAATAAATAATTATGATTTTTATTTGTAATTGACTATTCTATGGCAGTGAGGTAGAAACTCCTCTCCAATAACATGCAAGACTCCATCCATAACCTGGTTCAGGTTAATACCATGTCTCCAATTTCTTTTTGAAAATCACAAATTCAAGAGAATACAATTTTCATTATAGCATTTCTTGACTTTTTGTCTTCAAAATTCCTTCCCCATGCCAATTATCAGTCCCCAAAGGCTCTTGATCTATGTAAGAAAATCCGGGCGGATTAAAAGCTTCCATAGGTTGCAACTCCTCACCACTGACTAAAGAATTTGTACTACCCTTTGCCCCCAGGTTCTTTGCACCAATATTATTTGTACTTGAGCTATGGGTGTTGGTGATGCACCAGCCCCGTGTCTGCTCCACCTCCATTGTCACTACCACAAACAACTCTTTGTCTTTGTTTCTTAATTCTTCTCGTAGGTAATTGATTAATTCTTGCTCCTGAAATTAAAAATATTAATGATCAGAAATATAATATTCTTCAAAATAATCAAAATACTGTACCACAGTATTCTGAATACCACAGAATTACACAAAATAATAATGTAAGAATCACTAGGGTATATCGTTTCATAATTTCATCATCGGCCTTGAGGAGTATAATAAAAGGAGAAAAAGTGAATTTATCATTCTCAACAACCTTTAATCCATTTTGGTAAGTCAGTAATTATCACTCACGCTATCCACTACAAATGATTAACTACTGTACTGTAAATTATATTTTCATAAAATAAAACTCACTTTCCCAATTATTTCTGGCGTTTCTAATTTTGAATCCAAGTTATAGTATATGCCTCTTATATTGCGGATAGCAATCCAGTGTTTGCGTCGTAATGGAAGCTGCACAGGTCCAAGGCGATACTCGGATGGTACATTTAGGATGAATCCAACTACTTTATCCAGTACAATGACTTGAGGGTCTCTGAAAAAGTTAATAAAAAATAGATATTATTATTTATTGAGTAGCATTGAATTCCCTGCAGCTATACGAATTACATGCAAACCTGCAGGGGTATTCAACTTTCAATTATCTACTTACCTGTGGTTTCATGGATTCTCATTTGGGACATTTAAATACAAGCATAAACCATACAAATTTTTATATTCACATTAAAATATAAAATTAACATTTTATATTCATGTTAAAAAATAAGGCAGATCATCTCTACTTCGATCAATGTAGATCAAAGGTGAAACATCACCTATCTTCAACAAGTTTTCAAAAAACCAGCGTTGAATATAATGAAACGCCATTTTCTGGGTGAGTCCTGGAGGCTCCCCAGAGCTATCCAAGCTGATATGGATATCCCTAACTTTGGCATCAGTCGATGTGGGTGGAGTTCTAGGCCAACTGGGGACCACGAGCCAGAACCTGGCCCCCCTCTGAGAGGCACGAGGAGCAATGGCCTATAGAAATGCATATGTGATTTTGGAGCATTCTATATCTGCCTTCAACCGGGACAGGCACCCAGAAAGGTAAGCACCCCAAAACAAACCCCTATTCTGGTTAAAAACAATGAAAATAGACAAACGAGTGGACAGAACTCTCTAAATGGAAACGGGCAAACAAGCATGACCTCACACGAGTTGCATTATGTTAATAAATGCCATGTTATGGAATGCGGAATAGGAAAACAGACCTCACACAACCTATATATTACGTGAGAAATCTTTAAAGAATTCTGATAAAGAGATCTAGGGGTGGTTCTAGATAGAAAACTATCACCTGAGGACCACAAAGAATATTTTGCGAGGAGCCTATGCCACGCTTTCTAACTTCAGAATTGTTTTTAAATACATGGATGGCGATATACTAAAGAAATTGTTCACAACTTTTGTTAGGCCAAAGGTAGAATATGCAGCGGTTGTGTGGTGCCCATATCTTAAGAAGCACATCAACAAACTGGAAAAGATGCAAAGACATGCTACTAAGTGGCTCCCAGAACTGAAGGGCAAGAGCTACGAGGAGAGGTTAGAGGCATTAAATATGCCAAAACTAGAAGACAGAAGAAAAAGAGGTGATATGATCACTACATACAAAATAGTAACAGGAATTGAGAAAATCGATAGGGAAGATTTCCCGAGACCTGGAACTTTAAGAACAAGAGGTCATGGATTTAAACTAGCTAAACACAGATGCCGAAGAAATATAAGAAAATTCACTTTTGCAAACAGAGTGGTAGACGGTTGGAACAAGTTAGGTGAGAAGGTGGTGGAGGCCAAGACTGTCAGTAGTTTCAAAGCATTACTGTATATGACAAAGAGTGCTGGGAAGACAGGACACCACGAGCGTAGCTCTCATCCTGTAACTACACTTAGGTAATTACCAAAGATGGTGTGAGACTCTAGTCAAAATCACCAGACTGGAAGACTAGAGGAGAAGACCGAACCAGCCCTGATATGGACTGGACCGATCATTAGAAGAGGCGGAGCCGGGGAAAAAACCCTGGGTTCAGACACCGAGCAAGCAGCGACTGAAACCAAGGCTGGCAAGGAACCAGAAGGAACGTCCGCCAGAGAATCAAGAACCCAAACCCGGCGAGCCGGGAAAGAACCAACCCAGGTGAGCAGATACGCCCCATCCGGGAGGAATCCCCCGGGGACCCCAAAGGGACCAACAAGGCCAATAACGGATGACAACGAGAAGATGCCACTTGCCGAAAGAGCCGAACCGTAGACTGCAAACAGCAAGGACAAAATGGAGACAAAAACCAAAGAGCCAGGGCCGAGGCAGAGGCCAACAAGGAAGTGAGCTCCATGAGCTGACACGCGAGACACAAAGCAAAAAACAGAGACACTGCAACCCGTAGGAGCAGTGCAACCAGCTCCAGCAGGGCAGAACGACGCACGCGACAGAGTAACAGATGAAGAGGACTACCCAGGACATGTACTGCACTAAGGCAAAAATGTACTGTCCGGCAAAGGAACACAAGGAAAAGGTCGTAGCCAGGGCTGTTGTCCTAGCTCCCCGTCTCAACAAAATGAAACAGTAGGGGCAGAAGTGGGTGATTGGAATCTACAGCCACCAGCAGACATTGCAACCCAAAAGCTGGTAGGGACATACAAGAAGATGAAAGCACTCGGTTCCACAACAGAACAATGAGGCTGTCCAATCGCAGGGAACTGAACATGTAGACAGTCCAACCTAGCACCAACACTAGTACTGTACTGTAAGCCAATTAGCACATACCAAGACACACAACAATGTGTAGTATAGAGGTAGGAAATGCAAGGAAAACGGAATGTACACGATCAAGTAATATAAAGACACACTCCAACATATACATTAGAGTGCAGCTAGACACTGAACGACTGCCAAGGAAGGAGTGACCAGAAAGCAAAGACTGAGTCAAGGAATGCGTGTCCATCTGATGTTCCATGGAACCCTTCCCCCACAATCAGGCTTTAGCCTTGGGCTGAGGAGCATTGATATAAGCACATAGGAAGGCCATGTTAAGATGCACGCAAAGTGGTCAATCAACACGCTAAATACAACACCCAACACTCATCCAAAAACCGAGAAGCAGTGCCCAGCTGACAGTGTCACCAGACCATATACTCTTACTTGTAAAGCGTAGACACTATCGTATCACGACAGAGGTGAGCCATGTAATATTCTGGGAGCAACGCTAGTGGATCATGTCCAGAGATGTGTGAACCGTAGAGAGGAAGCAGCACCAGAACTAAAGAACTAAGTGTTTTCCCAATATATATAAAATCCAGAACTTCCCCAGTATCCAGGGGGCTATGACTGGAAAGAAAATGAGCGAGAGCGGCGTAGAACCCGCGATAAAGGACGCAGAGTAGATTGCGTAGATTGGCCGTTTTTTTTGGTTTTATAATAAATTTATTTAAAAAAAAAAAAAAAAAAAAAAAAAAAAAAAAACGGCCAATCTACTCATGAAAAACTCGCCAGACACCAAGCAGAACGCTTTGAAGGAGACCAACGTCGTCTATGCCTTTAAATGCCCACTTGGGGACTGTAAGCCCCAAAGAACTCAGTATATAGGCAAGACAACAACGTCTCTTTCTAGGCAACTAACAATGCATAAGCAACAGGAAGCCATCAAGGAACACATAATCTCTTCTCACAACCAGACCATCACCAGAGAAATCTTAACAAACAACACAGAAATCATCGATAGGTATGGCGATAGCAGGTTCTTAGACATCAGCGAGGCACTACACATCAAAAAAGTCAACACTAGCAATCAACAGCCAATTAATGCACAACTATATTCTACCTACTTCAAGACCCCGAACCAATTTGGAAGCAGCAAGAGGAAGTATGGGCCAATAGACATTCTGCAGTTACTTCCATTCACATATTCACTTACCCAATTTATACCCATTGTTTTGTGTTCTGTCTTGTGTGTGTCATCTCACTCAAAACTTTTGTACCATATCACCTCATCCAATATAGTATAAGTACAAAGAATTTATGTGTAAATTAAGTCTTTGAAAATGTAATACGAATTACGAAACGCGTTCAGGCGTCTGACAATTAAAAAATGAATTTTGGAGAATTGTTATTTTTATTACCACCGACAGTGAAGAAAAACATAAGAAATATTGAGAAGATTTGTGTTAGAATTATTATTCTTACCTTTTCGGTCATATTCAACAACATATGTTTACAAGAAAGACTGCTACCAAAATATACTAATACAGTATATATATACATATACACATACATACACATGAAAATAAAAATAAAGAAAGAAAAAGACAAGCAGCCGACTGGTGGGCAGAAAGCACCACGCCGGCCAGACAAAGAAGGCACCAAGACAGCACAAAAGCTGCACCAAAAGGCCCACCTCGAAAACAAAAACCCCAAAGCCCAAGCGCGACCACAACACGTGCCAAGACGCAAAAAGATCAGCTTGCAAGCCAGGAAGACCCTGGAACTCCAGAAGGCAGAACTGTGTCACATACGAGGTAACAAAGTCCCCTGAACCCACAGAGGGCTTTTCTTCTCAAGAGGAAGAAACCTCCGGAACGAAACTAAAGAACCCTAAGGAACCCGGAATCGAAGCCGGGAGAGCCCAAAACTACCACATTTGTTGGCGGAAATACACCACAGACACGCAAAGCGCAGCACCCACACAGAATCCCCAGGGAAACGGACAAAAGGGACCAAAAACCGAGGGACAAGGTGTGGGAGCAAGCATAAACAGACAGGGATACGTAGCCCAAATATCAGGGGCCCAGACCCAGACAGACAAAGCAAAAACCGGTGAAAAAACCAACACCCAAGCTTTCCCAGAGGAACAGAAGATGGGCAGAACATCCCAGAAAAACAAAGAAAGGCAACAGGAGGATAAAACTCCTGAAAGAGGTGAAAAAACTTATCCAAAATGCAAGCTTGCACACCCAGGCACCAGTAAACAAACTGCAGCACCGCCCTGGTGACCAAGAGGGGCAACTCGCAGAAAAGAAAATGGCCACCAGAACAAGGAGCCGTGACAGACGCAATAGATCCGAAAACACGCCTGCAAATGTGGGAAGGAAGCAGATGAGAGGGACGAAAAACCCCACTCAAAAGCAGAAAACCCAGGCAGGGGCAAACAGCCCGAGAACTGCTAGTGAGCATACCCCACAGCCTCGGGAACCCGCAACAGAGGCCCCGGGGCAGAGTCATCCTCCACATCCTCTGCCCCTAAAGAAAAGGAAGAGTCCAGGGGAAAGGCAGCAAAGAAAGGGCCACTGGTAAGACCCAGAAGCCTTGGCATGAGGAACAGGCTCGAAAACCTCCGTCCCCAACTCGTACAGGGCAGCCCCCAAAACCGCCCGAGTCTCGGCCCCAACTAAACCCCACCCCGACCCCGAAACCCGCAGACGGTCAGGAGCTGGGATCAGGGAGGGAAAGGGGCGAACAGCACCTAACCAAAACAGGGCGACCCCAGGGCATCCAGGTAGGAAATCAACCTAGCGCGTTACAGCAACTTAAACCGAGCTTGCAACGCAGATGGCGCCTGTACTCTGAACAGTAAGAACATCAGGAGAGTACTGGAGAACAAGCAAAGAACACAACTTGCAAGACTCCGGGTCAAGGTGTCAGTGACCCAACAGGCAGCATGACGGAGGTAAAAGTGGTGACTGTCACCCTGAGACAAGGGCACAGCAACCATCAAACCCGCACAAGACGGGTTGGAACCCGGAAGACACATTCAGTGGTCTACCGAGCCCCGACAGGGTTTTCCAGGGCCCATAGGCTGACTGCTATGGGAAGCCTGGGCAAGGTGTTGCTAACCGGTTAACACCCAAGCTAACAAGGGGGGTAGATGCCAACACTGAAAACCCCTGCGACGTGTACAATCACGGGAGCCTAGCAGAAGACCACCAAACACTACCAGTGGAACTATAGCCACACTAGGCAGACCCCCACCAGGCAAATAAAAATAAAAACAAAAGCAAAACCCGACAAAAGTACACCGTCCCCAGAGGCAACAGAACCCAGTCACCGCGTAGGTAGCAGATTGCGCAACACCAAGACGCCCAAACCAGCACAATACCAGTCCCTACCCAAGGCCAAACAAGGGCCCCAAACCCCAACTGGCCCCAAGGGCGAGGCAATGCCGAGCAGTAAAAACCTCTATGGGAATGGTTCCCGAACACCACAGGGAAGATAACCCTGTTACACAGGGGCAGTACTCACAGGGTGCTTAGGAAAGGAAGCCCATCAGTACCGGGGTGCATGCAGCCCCGGTACTGATGAGGAACACCCTGGCCACTGCACAACACAAAACAACAAAGTAGTGAGCGCCATGAAGGCAAACACCGCCTAGGAAACTGAGGCCAGAGAAGCGTCTGTCCTGGTTGACATGAGCTTACAAACTGGAGTGCTTTGCAGCTGGCGCGTTGAGGTCCGGCCCCCCTCCCCCTTTCGGGGAGGGGAGGGCTGTGCGGACGAGCCGCGCAGAAGTAGTGTGTTACGTTTGCTTGTTTCCTTGGGATTGTAGGGAGAGAATCAACTTCTCTGTTTGGTTTTTATTGTCAGTTTCTTACCATGTGGGGTTTGTTTTGTTATGCCTACCTTTCTGGGTACCTAACCCCAGTCGATGGCAGATAAGGAAAACCCCCAACCACAGGGGGGTTTTCCAGGGCCATTGCTCCCTGCAACTTCTCTGAAGGGGCCAGGTTCTGGCTCATGGTCCCAGGTAGGTCTGAAGTCCATAGCTAATGTCCCGGTCTAATATAACATACATTAGCCCCGATAAGCTCCAGAGAGCCGTAGGGGCTCTCCTCAGAAAAAATAACAATAAAGCCATTGCCATCAATAGAAAGAGAATTTTGGTGGAAATGTTTCAGGGCAGTGGAGGCTGTATATATCATTGGAACAAAACTAGGGATAAACTTTGAGGATATCCCAAGAGATTCCTTCAAGCATGCCTGACTTGCAGTAAAATATTGCAAAGGAGAGTGTGCAATACAAACACAAGTGTGGTACCAAAGTCAATATCTATCATGGCAGTCATTTAATGCCGGAACACTGCTGCCAACATTTCGTGCGAGTCAGTAGCTGACTCAGAAGACTCACTACTGACTCACACATGACTCTCACACATGGTCCAAGAAGGACCGAAACATTGTTATTCTCCATCTCCTGATGTGTGGCTTTGTCATATCTTGAGCCATGTTATTGTGATTCATTGTCTGCTACTGCTCACATATAAGCTCTGGTTTGTGGAAGAATAAAAAGATCCCAAGCTGAGGTGCACACCAGAATAATGATGAACTTAGATAGAAGTCAATGAATGTGCCCAGCATATATAGTACAGTTTAGACAGCACTAATGAGCAGCACAAATGTAGTAGTATCTGCTTGCATACCCCAGAAGGTACGCAACAAGACTTTGAGAAAGCTAAGGGCCTTAGTGCACTCTTTAGTTTGCAGATAATAAACATGTAATGCCCAAAAAAGTAGATATCAAATATCAGGCCACTGCCTAACATTTATTGGCTGAACCCCCTTTTCAGGGGGATACTTCAACTCTACCCAATGGGTATCTTAGCTTTCTATAAGTCTCTCACCTGATAACCCCCCCCACCCCATCCACCTTCTTCAGGGGGATGGGGGTATCAGGCAGTGATCACTTTCATGACAGGGTGTCCCATTTTCATCTTGAGTGACCTGTTCTGGCTCGGGTGCCCCAGTGTTGAGCCCCCATTGTTTTCAAGAAGTTGGAGAGACTAGTTGTGCATACAAGTGCTAAGGTGGCCCACCCTCCCCTCAGTTGAAACCTCTTCAGGGGTTGCCTTGCCCATGTGTTATGCTGCGATAGTTGTCCTGAAATTCCCAAGGCAACCCCTGTTGTTTTTTACAGTTGCCATTGTGCCGATAGGGTCTCCTGGGGTGGGGTTATGGTTTTTTCAATGATGCCTCATTGCCTGGATCTCTGGCATCTCATGGGGATCTTGACTCCTTTCCAGGTCCTTCTGATGGCTAGGCCCCTGGGGATGGAGGGGGTGGAATTCACAGTTATTTATGTAATATATAGCTCAGAAACACTTACAAGTAAAAATGACACTTGTTCAAATAAAGGAGGCAAGTTAAATGAATATATTAACCATTAAAATTTTACACCATCCTGAAACTGAAAATTTAAATAAACTGTACTGGGTACATTTATCACTTGCCTAAAATACTTAACATGAGGTAAACAACTCACAACAGAGGTGAAGGCCTCACAGCACAGCCCAAAATACATCACCATCCACTACAAGATACAAGCCTCTGAGGAGCCATGAAATCCAAGGGAATGTGACAGAAGAGAGAGGGAGGTTACAGTGTTGTACCATATGCAACCCGTTCTCGCAAATTCGTAAAGTCAATATTGACTTATTAACTACGTGCATAGGTGATATACTAAACATAATAGATACCCCTAAAAAGATTCATAGAAAACACCGACCTTACCTAACTTTGTTAGTATCTTAAGATAAGCATCTTATTGCTTCGTAATTACAATTATTACTTAACCTATACCTATTATAGGTTAGGTAATAATTGTAATTACGAAGCAATAAGATGTTTATCTTAAGATACTAACAAGGTTAGGTAAGGTCGGTGTTTTCTATGAATCTTTTTAAGGGTATCTATTATGTTAAGTATGTCACCTATGCACATATTTAATAAGTCAATATTGACTTATTAAATTTGCGAGAACGGGTTGACCATATCACACATTACTATTGTAAACACAGGTACTAGACACAATGGCACTACATTTTCACTCTCCCATTCCTGAGTTTACCTGAAGGCCTGCTCCATGGGACAGTCCTCTGTCCTTTTGAAGCCTTATGCTCCTGCTACCGTCTTCACTAATTGTGCTGGATGCCTTTTCCTCTACCACATGTTTCATTTTTCCTCCCCCCCCCCTCTTCTTCTATACGATTGTCATTTCCCGCCAACTTTTTGCCTTCTTGTTTATTCTTTCACATATATTCTTCCATTTTGATGCCGGGTGTTTGGGGAGGCACACTCTCAACTGTAAAACTGTGACACCTGACATTTTGAGCGAGGGGGATGCTATTATTGTGAAGCTTTGCCTTCGTTACTGAACCTTATCTCGACGGACTGACGGTTCTGAAGGTGGCGATTGCAGGGCGTAGACCCACGATGCATTCCTGGGGATAGTATCCAAGACACCCACAGTGTCTTTTCAGGTGTCCTTTCCTCTAATTGTGGCTCCATGGTAGGTATGGGGGCTTATTTGTGGATGAAATTTTTACCTGTTCGTTTATATGCTGATGTCTGACCTCCTTTTAACTTCTCAGGCTCGTGTGGTGGGCGACCAGGCCCTCGAGTCGGACTGTGATGGTAGGCCAGGCTCTGTAACCCCCGCTACATGGGCCCACACCAAGCTGCTTCTCTGACTCTTCTGATTATCCCCCTCTGCTTCCCTACAACCTCTGTGGCAAGAGCCCCATGCCCCCTGTGGTGACCTGGAGTGGCTCCATCTCTCATTGTAACAACTGCACCTTTTACCCCCCCCCCCAACTCCTACTTGGGGTACTCGGCGTCATCACTTCCACAATCACATGCGCACGCTTCCTTCCAGTTCTACCACATTCCAAGCTTTGTTTGGTCCTGCTACATGAACTAAGTATTTTGATCTGAGTCATGTTGATTCTACACATCCTGATGATTTATTTATTCATAAATACCTAGTTGTTTCATTAGATACTTTTGTCACTTTTAACCCCACCTGTACTAGTACACATGTCACTGCAGCCCCTTCTCAGGAAGCAGCTGCCTGCTTAGCCTCGTTGTCATGCATTGGGAAGACCCCTGTTCATATTTCCAAAAATGCCTGGTTAAATGCCAGCATTGGCACAGTTATTCTCCCACATCACGTTGCAACTGGTGAAACAGAACTGAAAGACTGCCACGGGCATATTAAACACACATCCTTGAGGCCCAAGGTCATTCTATCCTCCAGATTGATACATTTACTCGACCCCCCCCCTTGTGGTTGTCGTCATCAGCCTCTTTGCGTATTGAAGATCACTTTTGATATTATTGTAGGTTTCTTCCATCTTCTGTAATTCTTGCTGGTACCAGATGCTCCGTTCAGGAGTACGTCCCCTCTCCTCGCCTCTGCAATAGGTGCACTACAAATTCAAGAAAGCCATCCTCAATTTGAAACATCGCAATCATGTATCTTTTCCCGAGGTGAAATGCCAAGTACGCAATCTTCCCTCTTTCTCTGGCATGTCTTATGCTCCTGTGTTACGTTCCACTTCTCGCCCTCTCCCACTTTCGCAACTGTTTCCAGGCCTTGGACCCAGACACCTCCACCACCACCTCACCTGCTCTTTTGCATTATGAGCAGAGAATCTTCCTCCTGGTTCTCTGTCTGGTGTTTCCTTCCTTCTTTCCTTCAGTCTTCTCTGTCTCCTATACCCTCTTTTCCTTCTCACCCCAATCCTTCTCCTCAGCCCTCCCCTCAATTCCCCCTCAGCCCTCTACACCACACGTCTGTCCAGGCCATTATTCATCCTCCTCCCAGCCATCTTAATGTTGCCCACTCCCATTATCCTTCTCATGTTGAGATTATTGTTCAGTACATTGCTGCTGGTACACCTGTCTCTTTACATCCGAAATGTAATTCTGGCTCCTCCTTTCCTTCCTCCCCGGCGGGTAAGAAGGCATCGCACTCTTCCTCACCTTTCGACCCAGACTCTATCCCCATTTCCCCTCCCATTTCAGTGGCTGAGTCCCCTGTCCCAGATATGGAGGTTCCCCTTGGTCCTCGATTCTCTCTCGGATGCTGCCCTGGTTGAGGTGCGCTCCCCCGTTTCTGTCCCCCTTCTCCAATGCCTCCTCCCACTCAGGACTCAGTCAGTCCTCCTCTGGCCCATCCAACTGCTCCCTTGACTGCAACGTCCTTACTAGATTTACCTATCCCCTGTAACCCCAATTTCAGTGATCCTGATCCTTCTTAGTATACTGTTTTCTTCTTTGTCTTTGTTTCTACATGGTTCCCTGCTTTTGTTCTTTTCAAACGGTGAAAAAGCAGTTTTCACCGCTTTGTGTCTGTCTCCAGGAGCCGATGCTTGGCACTCGTCCTGGTCACTTCCGTGGTTATTCCCCCCCCCCCCCTCCAGCTTTTTTGCTGGGGCCCATAACTCTACTGCTCTCTTGATTCAAATTGATATTCCCTTCATTCCCCTACTTTTTCTGTCGCACATTCAGTGTTCTGCAGCCCGTATCTTTGTGAGTAAATAGTATACAGTCTGTTCCATTTATCTTCCCCCAAATGTCTCACATTCTCTTCCTGATCTTAAACATGTGTTTGACTCCTTACCAGAACCTGTGTTCCTTTTGGGCGATTTTAACTGTCGGCATACCCTCTGGGGCGATGTTTTGACAAACACCCAGGGCCACCTTCTCGACCTATTTGTCCTCTTTTCTTCTGTCCCTTTTGAATTCTGGTGAACCCACTCATGTTGACTCCCACACTCGAACCCTCTCCTGTCTTTATCTTTCTCTTTGCTCATCTTCTCTTTATTTAAATTTCACATGGCAGGTTCTTGATAACCTCCATAACAGTGACCATTTCCCTATCCATATTACCTTATGACACTATTTTAGACGCTGCCTTCTGCTCTATTCCTCACTCTACCTCACGGGGCACGCGAAAGTGCGTTCCCTGGTGGAATGCAGACTGTGCTCAGGCTGTCCGATGTAAGCGTGCAGCCTGGAAGAAATACCAACGCCGGCAGATAGCCGATTCTTTTATTTTGTTTCAGAAGGCGAGTGCAGAGGCCTGTAGAACCATCCATATGGTTAAATATGAGAGTTGAAAATCTTATGTCTCCATCATTACGACCAATACTCATCCACCCCAGATCTGGAAGAAAATCCACAAGATAGCAGGCAAGTTTGTTCCAGATGTCTCATGAGTCCTTCACCTCCATGGTACTATTGTGGCAGATCCAGTGTCAGTCGCAACTAAACAAAGTTCCCACTTCTTGACTGTTAGCTTTGGTTCTCATCTTCCTCCATCTTTCCTTATTCATAAGCACCTTCTTGAATCTTGACCTTAGATTTTCACACTCATCTCTGGCTTTCCTTTCACGATCCCTTCTCTCTCTCTCCAAACTTAAATCTGCCTAGCCCTCTGCGGTTCTATGGCAGAAGCTCAGATGACATTCATTATGAGATACGTCTTCATTATGAGATTTGGTTGTTCTTCCTATTCGGAAACCAGGGTCTCTAGGGACATCCCCTAAGGACTTCTGCCCCATTGCCTTCACGAGCTACATTTGCAATCTCATTGAACGTATGGTCAATGTCCGTCCAATGTGGCCCTTGGAACACTATCACCACCTCTTCCCTTCTCAATTTGGCTTTCACAAGTGCTGCAGCACGACTGATGTCTTGGTGAACTTGGAGGTCTATATTCGTACTTTTTTTTTTGCTGCGAAGACCTCCATTGTTGCTGTCCTTTTTGACCTGGAAAAGGCATACGACACCACCTGGAAGTACTATATTCTGTCCCAACTTTGTTCTTTTGCCCTTCATGGTAATCTCCCTCTCTTCCTACACAGCTTCCTCTCTGGTCGTTCCTTTAGAGCGAGGCTTGATACCACTTTGAAGAGTGGGGTCCCTTGATTGTTTCAAGTGTGGGTTGGACATGTATATGAGTGGGATTGGGTGATTATAAATAGGAGCTGCCTTGTATGAGCCAATAGGCCTTCTACAGTTACCTTTATTCTTATGTTCTTATGTTCTCTCTGCCTCTTTTCGGCAATACGAAGGTGTACCCCAGGGCAATCTTCCAAGCACTACTATTTTTCTTGGTTGCCCTCAATGGTCTTCTTTCCTCCCTTCCTTCTGGCATCTTCTCAGCTCTATGTCCCTTTGCTGTCGAGGTAATGATTCGCTTTTCCTTCAATGGTGGCTTCAACTTGCAATTGATGCCATGTCGTCTTGGATCCAATCATGGCTTCAAGTTCTCTAAACCTAAAATTTGTGCTATGACTTTTACTCAGCAGCAGGTCGTTTTTCAGCCTCCTTTGTCGCTTTATGGTCATTCCCTTTTGTACAAAGATTTTGTTAAGTTTTTTGGGTTAATCTTTGACACTCGTTTGTCTTGTCACCCCATATCTCTTACCTCCGAGTTGAATGCTAAGGCCCTTAACCACTGGACTGCACCAACCGAGAAAACTCGGTCGGTGGGAAACTGCGCCAACCGAGAAAACTCTGATTTTTTTTTTGTATCCATTCAAAATGTGCGCGCGGTTGGTTGTGTACAAAATGGCCTCTTAGGACCTCCAGTGAGAGGCGGCCATCTTGGAAAAAATTCCCAGAATGCTCTAGAGCTGCTGGCTGGGTTAGTACTGAGCGAGAAACCATAGGTGGCGCACACACCTCTGGCTCCCAAACACCTGACCGTCGCGGAGTTGAAAGATCGCGCTCTGTCGGTGAAATTCAAACCTTATTGTTTGAAAAACATAAGGATCATGATATTGGTAAAGCTAGGCGCAATAAGGACCTAACACTAAACACAGATGCCGAAGAAATATAAGAAAATTCACTTCCGCAAACAGAGTGGTAGACGGTTGGAACAAGTTAGGTGGCGGAGGCCAAGACCGTCAGTAGTTTCAAAGCATTATATGACAAAGAGTGCTGGGAAGACAGGACACCACGAGCGTAGCTCTCATCCTGTAACTACACTTAGGTAATTACACTTAGGTAATTACAAAGGTCGGATCCAAGTGATACAGCACCTATGAGGACGATACAGCGAGCGTATCCTTTTGTAGCTCTGAGCGCCACCCTCTCCCACCTATACCATCTCCAATTTATATAGATGATACATAGATGAATCGTATCTTCACTGAACGCAGAAAACATTTGATACAAGTAGCATAGATGTACAGTGTTAGTGGTTTCCATGGTGGTGTTTTCCATAGATAAGTAGCTGAATCTAACAACGTACTGGAGTGAACGATATGGAAGAAATTGCAAAATAGAACCAGTGAAGAGCAGAGGTGCCATAGGCACAATCAGAGAACACTGTATAAACATCAGAGGTCCGCGGTTGTTCAACGTCCTACCAGCGAGCATCAGAAATATTGCTGGAACAACCGTGGACATCTTCAAGAGAAAACTAGATTGTTTTCTTCAAGGAGTGCCGGACCAACCGGGCTGTGGTGGGTATGTGGGCCTGTGGGCCGCTCCAAGCAACAGCCTGGTGGACCAAACTCTCACAAGTCAAGCTTGGCCTCGGGCTGGGCTTGGGGAGTAGAACAACTCCCAGAACCCTATCAAGCAGGTAATCTCTTCCAGACTGACTGACACTCTTTGAGGCTGGCTGAATCTCTTCCAGAATGCCTGAATCTCTCTTAGATTGACGGACACTCTTCGAGGGTGGCTGAATCTCTTTCTGTGTGGGAACTTACAAAACTATCTTTTCAAAACTACCTTACAAATTTATTCTTTCCTATAATCTTTTCAATACTACCTTATGCTTTACAAGCTTGGCTACATACCACCTACAAGTACTAAAGCCAAGGGTGTACGTGAGTGCGTTGTTTGCAAGCACACAAAACGAAGAAACAGTAAGAGAAAATCTATCTGTACCTGGTGCAACGAGACCGAAGTCATGCTGTGTACCATGGACTACTTCGTTGATTATTACTCGCTTCCGAAGTACTGAGTAATTACCTGTGTAGTTACAGGATGAGAGCTACGCTCGTGGTGTCCTGTTGTGTGTAATACAGTGTGTTACTGTGTAAATAGTGTGTGAAACTGTACATATTGTAATTTTAGCGAATTTTTAACAAGTAATATTGGGACAATAAACATTTATTGTGGACACATTACTGACACATGAATCACAGTGCCATGGAACATTATGAACGTTCTACTGTATACATATTGTAAAGGACACAAATATGCATCTTATACGATAAAAAAAAAATAAAACCGCATTGGAAATACATAGAACAAATAATTGAAAATATATTTGTGGCAATATGCGGTGCTTGAATGGCCCGCGCGACCGTGTCCGAGAGCTTCACACACGGGCGACCAGCCCATGACCACGTCACAGCACACCTTGTCCATGTCCCCACTGTAACATACTAGGTTTGTTGTAGGAAATTATTCAGTATAGTTTCTCATAGACATGGGGGTTTTGAAAGTTTGGAGTCAGACGGTACTTGACCTGACAAGCAGAGGAAGGTCATTTCTCCTGGGATTAGCGGTTAAGATTACAAAATGGCCGGCGCCTTTGTCTTAAGCAACGTATAATGAATTATTTTACAGAATTCAGTAATTTAGAGAAATTCAAGTCTTCATTCAAATTGTATTCAATAATTTACCTGTTCAAGGATCAAGAGTATTCTCAATTTTTTTTTTTTTTTTTTTGAGATATATACAAAAGTTGTTACATTCTTGTACAGCCACTAGTGCACATAGCATTTCGGGCAGGTCCCTGGAATACGATCCCCGCCGCGAAGAATCGTTTTTACAACCAAGTACCCATTTTACTGTTGAGTTAAACAGAGGCTACAGTTAAGGATCTGCACCCAGTAAATCCTCCCTGGCCAGGATACGAACCTATGACAAAGCGCTCGCGGAATGCCAGGTGAGAGTCTTACCACTGCACCACGGAGACTGGCACGAATTGTTGGAATAATGAGTGAGTCACTGTCAGTGACGTCACCTCTGACGTCACCGACTCAGTGAGTGACATCAGTAACTTACTGATCCGCATCAGTAAGCCTCTGACACAGATCAATTTGAGCGACCCTGGGTCAAGGGTCACCAAAGTCTTCCATATTTAGTAATTCTCAAAGTTCAAATAGCCATATTGTAATCGGAAATAGCCTTTCCCTAAGATGCATGTACGATTACCATCAGTTTATAAGAGTTCAACCTTCTGGGTTGTTCAGTACAACAGAGATTAGTTGTTCAATTTGAACCCTGCTTAGTAATCTTGGTAAACCTGGCGTAGGAATACCCTCTAGCTCTGACTAGCTGTGAGGAAGGCTAGGGGGTAGGATCAGTGTGGTCTTGGTCAACAACTGGATTAGGTCATCCACCCGCCTCTCCAAAGAGATCAGCCTAACATCAGCTGGTTGTATTAGCAAGGTATAGTTGCTACGTTTTTATATAGGGAAATAGTTCATTTCATGCCTCGATAGGGAGTGTTAAGCTATAGGGAGTGATATTTCATTTAGCTGTTGTTTAGACTTTGCCTTAATAAATAATTAGCTTGTTCTCTGCATTTTAGTTTCCAATTTTTTTGTGTCCATGTCCTTGTCACGTGGTCTCCACGAGTCTGAGTTTTAGTTGGGCCGCAAGCCTAACAAAGTTTTAAGAGTTCATTTATCCCTTTGTTTGCTATAATTCCCACACTTAACATAGATTCATCCCCCCCCTCTTCCAAGTAAATTGGGGATCAAGCCCAAGGTTTTAATGATCGATTAATCGGTCCAGACCCCGATTAATTGACACTTCTGGTTAATGGTCTGGTGGTGGCGGCGTAAAGGGATCCCTTGAGTTTACTAGAAAACCTAGTATGACGTCACGTGGCTGTAAAAGCTTAGCCAATCGAACGGTTAAGACCACGTGGTGTGGGACTCGGCTATAGAGTATGCTCTGGGGTCCTTTGGAATTCGGTTAAGTTTCAGTAAGCATATTCACGGACAGGGTAGAGGAAAGAGTAGAGTCAATACCCAACCCGTGTTACACCACAGCAAAGTAAGTGGACTTTGGTATTTATTTTTATATAGTCATGTTCAGGGAATGCAATTTATCATTTTACAAAGAAAAAAGAATTTTTGGGGAACACTTGATTTCATGCGCACAGGGGGAATTTCACAATAAACTCGGCTCATCACAGTGGTTAACTTACTTTAGGTCTTGCCCCACACTTCTTGGAGAGCTGATAGGCGTACACTCCTCCTTACATTCCTCTCTCGTACTGTTTAAAACTCGATTATGGTTGCGCTGCTTACTCGTCTGCTTCTCTTTCATTCAATCAGTTTATCCGCCTCTGATAAGGTGGATGGGACTGTTGCTCGGTACATTGCTGCTGGTACATCTGTCTCTTTACCTCCGAAACGTAATCCTGATCAACATGACTATCTTCACCGTCTTGATGCTCTGCACCATACTGGGTTACGCCTCAGCTCTGGTGCCTATCATTCGACTTCTACCCTCAGCCTGTATGTTGAAACTGATGTCCTGTCTCTTCAGGACCACCGTGATTGCTACTGTCTTCGCTACCTTGCACAGTCCTTACAACTCCCTCACTCTCGCTTATGCTGTACTTTGACCTTTAGTCCCTCCTGTGGTCCCTGTTCCCCTTCACCACCTATCTCTTTTTGCATGGTTGTCTCGCCTATAAGATTCTCTTTCGGTTAGTATTACCAATATTTTCCTCGTGTTCTTCCGTCCCTTTCCCTGTGGAGGGTTCCCCTCTTCCTAAATTTTGTAAAACCTTGACCCACATGACTAAAGCTGTTACCCCTCCTTCAGTTCTGAAACAAGTTTTCCACGAACACTTTTCTTCCCACTCCCGCTCCATTTCCATCTTCACCGATGGGTTGTTGTTTTTCCTGACCACACCTATGTGTCGCCTGCCTCCAGACTAGCATCTTCAAGGCAGAACTTTATGCTATTTTGTATGCTCTTCATCAACTGCTTTCTCGCTGTCAATCCTTTGTTGTCGTAGTTGACTCTCGCAGTGCCCTCATGGCTCTGGAGTCCTTTAATCCAGTCCATCCTGTAGTAGTCGAGATTCAACATTGGCGGTTTCTTATCTCCAGCAGATTTAAGACAGTGGAGTTTTGCCGGGTTCCCAGCTATATTGGTGTGGCCATAAATAAGCGTGTGAACACTGCCACTAAAGAGGCTATCCGCATTTGTCCCATCTCCCGTAACAGTGTTCTTTATTCCGCAACTTCCACCCAGTTATTCATTCCTCAATCCTTGCCTGTTGGCAGAGTCATTGATCTTCTGTAACTGGTAACAAACTGTGTGCTCTTAAGGGTAGTGTGTCCCCATGGCCTTTCTCCTACCACTGTAACCGGTGGTGGGAAACGGCTCTGGCGAGGTTACGGATTGACCATACACGTTTAACTCTCGGGCACTTAATGGAGCACCGCCCTGCTCCTTATTATCCAAACTGCATTGTCCCTTTTACGGTCATGCATATCCTTGTTGAATGTCCAGACTTCCAGGACATGCATGTCTCTTGCTTCTCGACTGTACCTGGCGGTCACTTGTCCCTCGATAGAATTCTTGGTGAATCGGATACCTTTGATATCATTCGCCTTATGCGCTTTTGTTCTCGTATTGGCATCCTTAGTGATATTTAGTGTTCTATGAATCCCCATCCCCCCCATTTGATGGTGCTACATAGCCTTCCCGGTTTGGTGCCTTCTTTTGATAATTACTTACTTACCTGAGGGCCACTATCTTTACAGTGGCCTCGATAAGGACAGGAAGTCAGTGGCCTGTTAAAGGTCCCCCAATTTGTCCTGATGATTTTATCAAGTTGGATTTTGAAATTCAACAGTGTTTTGGCTTTTATGGCTTTGCCAAGTAGGCAGTGCCAAGAGTTGATAGCCCTTATGAGTGTTAAATTTAGCCTAAATATTCACTGAAAATAAAATTTAATTAATTATAATGTCTAGTATTTTTTATTAATTTAAATATTATTTATTTCCATTTTATTAACTGGAAATGTTTAAGTATGTCAAGTTGTATATGGGAGGGAACATTTGTGTTTATGTAGAGGAGTTTTCCTGCACTTTTAGGTAGTCTAGCCTCAGTCCTACATGACTTATGACTGCTCAGGAGGCCTGTACCTTGTAGTGAGTTGAGGTGTCTTTGTAGGCTGTGCATTGAGGCACCCCACCTCTATTGTCAAATGTTTACCACAGTTTAATCATTTCAGGAGAATAATAAATAAATATGTTTTGCCCACTATGTGCTTTAAATATATGTAATGTACATATTTCAATGGTTTGTTTCATTCCTTAATTTCCAAATGATTGTGTAAGTGTAATGCTTAAAATATTCATATGAATCCCCTCCTTTATTTAAATAGATGCCATTTTATTTGTAAAGTGTTCCCTAACTATAAACATCATAGTTAACTGTAAGAACCTCCCCCCTTCCCCATTCCTTTACATTGGTCGAGTGTTCCTACCTGAGAGTCTTCTGTTCATTACTTTAGTTTACGCAATGTGTGGAATAACTCTAGCTATTTACAAATAAATTATATAAACAGTGATTCAGTACTACATATAAACTTACAATGTAAATATGTACAAATATACTGCATGTAAATCTGCTCCTGGCACAGCTCAAAGAAAATGTCTTGCAATCTACTCCTTTGCTGCTATTCTGATTGGTATTGTCTTTTAAAAACCAGCGTTGAATGTAATGAAACAGCATTCTCTGGGTGAGACCCGGAGACTCCCTACAGCCATCCAGGCTCATATTGCTGAAAATAGACTTTGGCATCAGTCAGTGTGAATGGAGTTCTTAGGTCTACCAGGGACCACAAGCCAGAACTTGCCCCCCACCCCCCCTCAGAGAGGCACGAAGAGCAATGGCCTATAGAAACCCCCCATGTGGTTGGAAGCATTCTATGCCATCAACTGGGTCAGGCACCCAGAAAGGTAAGCATTCCAAAACAAACCCCTATTCTGATTAATAAATTGCTACTGAGAGCCAAACTAGTGGACAGAACTCCCCAAATAAAACGAGAATGACGTCACCACATTGCCATCGTCTGCGCAGCTCCCCCCCTCCCTTCCCAGGAGGGGTAAGGGGAAGCCCCAGACCCCTCGTACCTGCTACCCAAGACCACAGTTCTGAAGCTGGATATAAAAAACATGCGAAAAACTGCTGACCGGACCGAGGGAGGGTTGCCAGGGAGTCTCCGAGTTTCGCCAAGAAAATGGCGTTTCATTACATTTAACGCTGGTTTCCTGTGGGGAGCCTCGTCGGCTCCCCGGAGCTACTTACCAAGAGACAAAACAATGCACAATGCTGCACAATGACAGCCCCTTTCAAAGCTGGAGAAATTGCTGACCTGGAGAAAGTGCAGAAATCCTTTACTGTTAGAATCCACTCAGTAAAACATCTATACTACTGGGACCAACTAAAGAGCCTAAATCTGTATTCTCTTGAGCGCAGGCAGGAGAGATACATAATAATTTACACATGGAAAATATTAGAGGGCTGGTCTCAAAACTGCACACAGAAATAACATTGCATGAGACCAGGAGGCATAGCAGGATGTGCAGAATACCCTCGTTGAAGAGCAGAGATGCAACAGGTACTCTGAGAGAGAACTATAAACATTAGAGGCCCGAGACTGTTCAACACGCTTCCACTACACATAAGGGGCATAACTGGCCGACCCCTCACAGTGTTCAAGAGAGAGCGTGACAAACGCCTCCAAAGGATCAACCAAGCTGTGACTCATACGTCAGGCTGTGTGCAGTCTCGTTCAACAGCCTGGTTAACCAGTTCAGCAACGAGGAAGCCTGGTCGACGACCGGGTCGCGGGGTCGCTAAGCCCCGAAATAACCTCAAGGTAACCATCAGTCAATGTGCACAAAGTTCTTGCCTACTAGGGACCATGAGCCAGAACTGACTCCCCCCCCCCCTCCTCCTCAAGAGAGGCATGAGGAGCAATGGCCTATAGAAACCCCCGTGTGGTTGGGAGCATTCTATGTTTGCCATCGATCTGATCTGGCACCCAGAAAGGTAGGCACCCCAAAACAAACCTCTATTCTGGTGAAACTATTGCTACCAAAAGCTGGAAGAGTGAACAGAACTCCCCAAACTAAAAATTAGCAAACGAGCAGGACACTGGACACCCTCCGAATGTGAACTGTCAGGACAGCCAGACCCCGAGAACTCGGCAGACGAGTCAACCGAAGCGACTAGCCACAAAGAGCCAAGGACCGCATCAAACCCCCGCGGTTCATGTAATGAACCACTGGGGAACAGTCCGAATGGAGCCGGACCATCGATCCGCGAGAGACCCGAATCCTCCGGAGCAACATCCAAACAGCCACAAACTCCCACACCGTGCTGTGAGCCCGACGGAAGGATGAAACCCATCGCCCCTGGCCGGCCTGGTGAGCACTGGTCACAAGACCCCAGCCGAGAGACGACGAATCCGTAAACACATCGAGCGAGGGCTTGGGTAGGTGCCAAGGCATTGAACCCCGAAAAACCCGAAGAGGAAGCCGGTGACACAGCCACCGACGCAAGGCCCCTGGAGGCCAAACCCAGCGGTCGCGAGAGAGACGGAAAGGACGTTCCCGAAGGAACCAGAACAGCTGACAAAGTCACATCCAATCTGGCGGGTAGACCATCATGGCAAAGTTCAGGCTTCTGCACAAACCCTCGAGCAACCACCACGTTACCCGGGAACCCCTCAGAAATAGACGAAGGCGGGATCGCAGATGAAGCAGAGCCGCTAGAGGATGAGACAAGGAAGCAAAGCCACCGGAGGAAGGGATAAGGAAGCAGCCCGAGCGTTCCACACAAGACCAAGCCAAGACCGAACCTGAGAGGGAACCATATGGGACTTCCACCAGTTCACCAAGAACCTGAACTCGGCGAGCTGGGAAAGAAACAAATCCCTGGCGAGCAGACACGAGGACAGGTTGGGAGCCCGAACCAGTCAGTCGTCGAGGTAGGCCAGAATCCGAACACCTAACAGACACAGGCGGGCCACCACGACTCGAGTAAGGCGAGCGAAAACGCGAGGCGCCAGATTCAAGCTAATTGGAAGGCAACAAAAGCAGTAACCTTGACGTCCCACCACAAAACCGAGCCAGTCCCTGAACTGCTGATGAATCGGGACATGCCAATACACGTCCTGGAGGTCCAGGGACACTATCCAAGTACCTGGCTCCAACAGAAGACGGGCCTGGGACATAGTAGTCATCTGAAAGGAGGGGCAATAAACCTCCGGGTTCAGATGAGACAAGTCCAGAATGAACCAGAGGTTTGTGCAGTCCCGTTTCGGAAAAGGAAACAGGCGGGAGATCCACCTGAGGGACGAGGTCATTTCAACTACTCCCAAGCGAACCCATTCCAAGACAACTTGACAGAACGCAGGAGAAGAGGCCTGCACCACCAGCTCCGAACCCCCCAAAGGAGGAGCAGCCACCCTACGCCACCACAGACTGTACGAAACGACCCAAAAGGTCCATGAATCGTCTGACCAGGCGCAAGCATACAGAACGAATCCCCCCTCTCCCCCCCCTACCGCCCCTTCAATGAGATGAACTGCGAAAGGGTCAACACACCTTACGAGAACCCAAATAGCACAAAGTCACAAAGTGCGATCACTACGCCAAACAGAAACAGATGGCACTGAAGGTTGCACCGGCTCCGAATCTGACACCACTGGCTTACCATGAGAAACAGAACCCCTGAGTCCTGGCACGACCCCCCCATAAGCCCCCTCCCCCTGGAGGACCAACAATTCCCACACAGGACGGCAACTAACCAAAGTCGATAAAAATCAAAGACAATCTAAGAGCCAGGGGCCCAAGCAGGATTCCAAGGAAGAAGCAAGCACCGCTCGCCGACACGCGAGCCAAGAAGCAAAAAATTGCAAAACCGCAGGAGCAGCGCAAACAGCTTCAACAGCACAGACAACGCACACGCCACCAAAGGCAACGTACCAGACCCAGAGGTGACTCAAGCTCCTCCGCATCCACCACAAGCCAGGCTGAAGACAGCTCAAGGAGGGAGAAGAACCGCAGGGCCAGCAGGCCCCGCGTATGTAAGTCCACCATGACCAATGCAGCCGAAAGGGAAAGAACCTGCACATCAAGCTGCATAATACCAACATCCCACGGAAGGGCAGGGGCAAACAAACACTCATTAAGATGCTCAAATGCGCAACCCCCCCCAGAGGCAAACACAGGGCAACAAAGACCCCAGTTGAGTCCAAGGGCAGCCAAGTACAGAGCAGTAAAAGACACAGTGGGTGGTAGATCCCGAGGTGACTTGTGTAAGGTAGTACTTACAGGGCACCTCGGGAAGGTGGCCCTAGGCACATGCAGCCCGAGTACTGAAAAATATTACTCCTGGCTTGCAAACCACTAGTAGAGACAGTCCATGCCCAAGGCACAGAAACTGAGACAAATCGCTGGAGCCAGAGGCACAAGACCACGCCAGTAGCACATCAGCCTAAGAACTGCAGGGTGGCTCGCCGACGTGGGGGTCTGAGGCTCCCCCCCTTCCCACTCCCATGGGGGGGGGGGGGGGATTGAGCAGACAGCGGCGCGACAACATGATGACAACAAGCCCGTTTACTAATTTTCATTTGGGGAGTTCTGTCTACTCGTTCAGCTTTCAGTAGCAATAGTTTCACCAGAATAGGAGTTTGTTTTGGGGCACCTACCTTTCTGGGCCAGATCCGGTCGATAGCAGACATAGAATACTCCCAACCACACAGAGGTTTCTATAGGTCATTGCTCCTCGTGCCTCTCTTGAGGGGGCCAGGTTCTGGCTCATGGTCCCTGGTAGGCAAGAACTCTTTGCACATTGACTGATGCCAGAAAGTCATACATATCCATTCAGCCTGGATAGCTCCGGGGAGCCGACAGGGTTCCTCCCCAGAAAAAGAGTGGTATTCAGTATAAAATGTATTTTCAAGTTAATAGTTTTTGGAGTGTGGAACAGATTAATTCAGTTCACATTATTTCTTACGGGAAAATTCGTTTCGACTTACTACCCGTCTCTGGGAACGGATTGAATTCGTAAGTCGAGGCCCCACTGTAATATATATAGGCCTAAGAGGCTTAACAGTATACATTATTTTATATAACAACACTGAACACAAGACTCTGTACAGTAATAAACAAACAAAAAACTCTTTTTCTTTTAAAGTACAGTAGCTGTGTCAATCTTCTACAGTGAAACTATAAAATAAAGAATTTACCAAATGCTCTTGTCAAGAAAATTTGCAACAAATCTATCCACTATATGTTTGTACAATATAATACAGTATATCTATAATGAAAATGATATTATTGTTCACTTACTTTCTCTTATCAAACCAAACTACACCACAGCCCTTTGTAACAAGAGCTGCCATTATTACATTGATGTCATAATTGCCAGTGCCAAGCAGGGATTTGTGTGGATTAAACCAGTTGTCGGGAGACAGAGCATAACAAATGCTGTCCAATTCACTCTTTGCAAATGCCCCACTATCTTGGAAGAGGTTGTTGAGTGAATGAAGAGCACATAGCTCCTTAATCTGAAAAGAATTATATCACAAACTATTATGTAAAAAGATTCATAATCAACATTGTATCTAACATTACTCTATTTCATTTGATATTTGATTAATATTAGTACGGTATTTATTTGCCTGTCAAGTTTTTTGGCCTCTTCCCCCCTTCCCCCTGTAATATAGGCAAAGATTCCAGTGTAAATCTAAATATCTACTGCAGCCGAACCCATCAAGCCCCACTGGACACCAGCCAAACTCCATTTTAAATCTCATATGGTTTTGAGAGGATAATTTTTATACTGACTAATGATAAGATTTCTTTGATTGTACTTACAGTACCTTTTCATTTCACAGAATTTGTCTTGTGTGTTCGTCTACATTTTATCACTTCAGTTAGTCAATATTTGCGCTTGCAGAATTGGTACTGGTACCAGTATTGTATTTTTTAAATGTCATGCAAAGTTCTTTTATATACTCAGTATCTCTTTCATGTACTCTACAGTACTTACAAAAAATGTAGTCCACATATGCATATTGCAGTTAAGCATTATGTGATGGGTGTTTTAGCCAGCTGTGAACAAAGCCTTGGATGGTATCAATATTGCAGCAGTTCTTGTTTCAAAAGCTACGATATCCAAAAGTTATATTCTTTCCTTGTAGTATTTTTTGTAGGATTATCATATGACATTATTGCTACTTACGTTTGTCTATTTCATGATTAAAATCTATTTTAATTTATCCTTTTGTCCACTGAAAATCTGTACAGTACAGTACGGTACGGTGAACCCTTTCAATGTTGAATATCTTAGTTTCCACTACCTAATAGAAACTGGACTAATATCTGCCAATGTACTGAAGTTGACTAATAAATGTGATTTTTTTAAACAATAATCACTGATGAATATAATACATTACAGTACTTGTTTAAATGTCATGGGTTGGGGAAAGAGCAATGATTACCTTGGTAAGTTACCATAAAGAGTCAGAGAAAATATTCACAATTTAAAGAAACACTGCAAAAGATGAAAAAAACCAGCGTTGAATGTAATGAAACGCCATTTTCTGGGTGAGACCCGGAGGCTCCCCGGAGCTTTACCGGCTGATATGCTAATGTCAGACTTTGGCATCAGTCATGTGTATGGAGTTCTAGGGCCTACCGGGGACCACGAGCCAGAACCTGGCCCCCTCAGAGAGGCAAGGGGAGCAATGGCCTATAGAAACCCCCGTGTGGTTGGAAGCATTCTATGTCTGCCATCGACCGGGTCAAGCATCCAGAAAGGTAAGCATTCCAAAACAAACCCCTATTCTGGTGAAAATTGCTACCTAAGCCGAACTAGTGAATAGAACTCTTCAACAGAAAACACGGAAACTAGTATGACGTCATACGTCACCGCGCCGCTGTCTGCGCAGCTCCCCCCTCCCCGGGAGGGGGAAGGGGGAGCCCCAGACCTCCCACGCCGGCTATCCACCCATCAGTTCTGAGGCTGGATGTCAAAACACGCGAAAAACGCCGACCGGAGGGAGGGAGGGTTGCCGGGGAGCCTCCGGGTCTCACCCAGAAAATGGCGTTTCATTACATTCAACGCTGGTTTTCTGGGGGGAGCCCCGTCGGCTCCCCGGAGCTAACTACCCACAGAGGAAGGTCAAAGGGACAAAACCGGGAGGCGGACACCACGCACCCCCCAAGGAGGCGAGACAACCGGCAGCAAACGCCAACCCAAGGCGCCACAGCCCCGAAAATCCCGGGAACAACACGAGAACCACGAGCAGCAAGGCCCCTGCACGAACACCAAAAATCCATGCCCGAAAGACTGCAAGGCCACGTCGCCCAGACGGCAGCGAGAGCAGCGAAGCCACGAACGCCACAGGCATGAGGGAAGAACACAGGCAGCTTAGCCACAAGAACACGGCTGACCACCCGGGACACCATCACCCGCGAACCGGGAAGAACAGAACCGGATCAACGCAAAACGCGCTCCGGACCCAAACGCTGTGGCACGCAAACAACAGCAGAGGGCCGCCACTGAACACAAAAACGACACACCCCCGGCCCGACCAACAAAGCACCAACAAGTAGCCCAACAGGGCGACAAGTAGCCCAACAGGGCGACAAGTACTAGGAGCCGACAGACGTTCCAATAATGCGGGAAGTAGCGAAAAACCTTCCCGTACCCTCGAGAACACAGAAGCCAACACTAGTCCCGAAGGCACACGAAGGCGCAGGCGCACCCGAGATCAAAAGTCACGCAGAACCCCATCGAACGGGGAAACATGACAAAAACACCGTCCCAAAAAGCGGGGGAGGAAACATCCACCCACAGGACGGAACCAACCGACTCAAAGGCCAAGGAACCGAGCCCGGGGAGGGGCCGACGTCCAACAGCACGTACGGCGAGTGGGGAGGAAAAACCCCACTCCGCGTAACCACAAGCCCCGCCTAGAGGGGGATAAAACCCCCCACGGGGTCTAACGGGGCCAAGGCCCCCCAAGTCAGCCCCTCCCCAGCCCCGGGAACCTACACGACAGGCCCCGGGGCCGAGCCGTTCCCCCAAAGCCCCGGCCGTACCAGAAAACCGGGGCAGCCGTGAAAACACTAAGGAAGGGAGCCCACTGGCAGACTCATACAACACGGCTGGAGGAACAGGCCCAAATGCCCCCGTCACTACCCCGGAAGGGGAATTACCCGAGACTGCCCGAGTCTCAACACCACCAAACACCCCGCCCTGAACCTACAGACGGTAAGGAACCGGATGCAGGCAGGAAGGGTGAACCAGGGGAAAAACGAAATACAACGGGGCAGCCCCGGGGCTCCCGGGGAGGAAACCACGAGAACGTTGCCACCACCAAGGCTCAAGTGCAACGCCCCTGCTGCCCGCACCCGCTTTGTTAGCACAACTGGGTAACCGAGCCACAACGAGCAACCAAACTCGCAGGACACCGGGTCGAAGGTGTCACCGACCCCACAGGCAGCAGACGGAGGCAAAACAGAGAGTCACCCAGAGACAAAAGGTGAGAGCAACCCTCAAACTCGCTGGAAGCGAGGGGGGGGGCTCTGGGGTCACATCCATCGGACCCGCGCGCCCCCAGGGGTTTCCCAGGGTCCCGAGCGTTTACTTTAAGAGGACTCGCGCTCAGGTAATCCCAGGCAGGGTACTGCTAACCGGCACCCAAGCTACCAAACAACTTTCTAAGAGCTGAACCCCCGGGACGTGTACACTCACGGGGACCTAGCAGGGGGTACCACCAGAAATACTCAGAACACAAGGGACACAAGGGGCAAGAACGAAGGCAGACCCCCCCACCAGGTATATAAACAAAAGAAAAAGAAAACCCCGCAAGAGGACAGCGTACCCAAGCGGAACAGAGCCGGCCGCTATGATTGGTAAAGACAAGCTGCACAGTACCCCGCGCCCCACCAGTGCAAACACTGCCCCTTACTCTAAGGCGAACAAGGGAGACAGAACACCCGAGCACACAAAGAGCGGCCGAAAACCAAGCGGTAAACGGCCAAGCAGGGGCAGGACCCAAGGAACTTGTGGAAGGTGGCCCCAAGCCCCAAGGGCAGTACTTACAGGGCACCTAGGGAAGGGAACCCTAGGCGCATGCAGCCCGAGTACTGAAGAATCACACCCGGCTCACGCACCACCTAGAAAACAGACACCACACTCTAGGTACAGTGCTGAAACAACCACTGGAGCCGGAGCACATAACCATTGCCTATAGCATCAGCCGAAGAACTGATGGGTGGATAGCCGGCGTGGGAGGTCTGGGGCTCCCCCTTCCCCCTCCCGGGGAGGGGGGAGCTGCGCAGACAGCGGCGCGGTGACGTATGACGTCATACTAGTTTCCGTGTTTTCTGTTGAAGAGTTCTATTCACTAGTTCGGCTTAGGTAGCAATTTTCACCAGAATAGGGGTTTGTTTTGGAATGCTTACCTTTCTGGATGCTTGACCCGGTCGATGGCAGACATAGAATGCTTCCAACCACACGGGGGTTTCTATAGGCCATTGCTCCCCTTGCCTCTCTGAGGGGGCCAGGTTCTGGCTCGTGGTCCCCGGTAGGCCCTAGAACTCCATACACATGACTGATGCCAAAGTCTGACATTAGCATATCAGCCGGTAAAGCTCCGGGGAGCCGACGGGGCTCCCCCCAGAAAAAGAGACAATTGAAGTTACTGAAAGCCTGAAGTAAAATAAATAAAATAATATCAAGTGATACTATAGCAAGATGTAAGAATAAACAAGAAATGACTCCAAAAGAAAATATTTAAGGGTGACAAACACTGTATTGCCTAAAAGTGTGAAAATTAATGTTATTACAATACCTGTTTCTCGTGGTAAATGTCCGGAGTCATGACGACACCAACCTGGTTTTCCTCGCATCTAATCAGTATCTGTATCCACGTACAGCAAGAACAACTCCCCGTCATGGGACCAAAACATTACAATGTTACCTAAAAACAAACAAAAAGTTCTTAAAGAATATTATAAAAAGTTCTTAAGAATATTTAGTTTAATCCCTAAAAATAATAAACTAAAAATCACTAATGTGTTTCTGCTATATACTGTATATTATAACGTAATGCTAAGCTTAGCAGAATACGATAATGATAGATCACACTTAAACTAAACCTTTAACCACCGCACTGCGCAAAGTGCCTTGAGGCGCTAAATCAGTGGTGCGCAGAGCGCCTCAGGGCACTCGTAGGTATAGTGTACAATTCAAAACTGGAGCAGATACCCTAGAATCAGGTGTGATGGCAGGTAACCCAAACTCACGTGACCGATCAAGAACTCCCCAGACTTCAGAGGTATGTGCATCAATTGTAGAACTGCCAATGTTCCAAACCAGGCTGATGGAAACAGTCCATAATGGACATTGGAGGATTGTGAAAATTATTCATCATTTAGCCTAATGTTTCTTACGAGTCATTTGTATTTACCTCATTTTTGCACATGAGGTGAAGAGAGAGGTGACCAGTGGACAGACAAGCAGATGATAGCACACAGAAGCATGGTGGAGCGGTATCAAGGACAGGACATTCGTCCCATGATGATTGTTGTAGACAGAGGAAGGGACCAAGAGGTGATTGAGGATGTTGGTAGTACTGTACTGTACAAGAAATGTTTTAATGAGTGACCGTTCTCGACAGGTTGACGTCCCTTGTGTAACTAGTGGGCCAAGTGCCAACATTATAAGGAATGTTGGCAGCCCTGACGTTGGAAGAGTGAACGCACTCTTCATAAGTGTACAAACAGTCACTGCGGGAATATGCGCGAACCAAGTCATCAGTTAAGACATTGGTATGTATCTCCAGGCTGTACTTGTTAACCAAAATAATCAATATCCTGTATTCCAGATTCCTGTCCCCCTGAGGGACTGCCAGATCGGTACAAGAAACGATTTCTGCATACAGCCACCAGCAGTACCACGGCTCAGGGAGATGTCTGTTCGCGTCAGTTTTTTTATCCTCTTCTGAACCTCGGAGCTTACATTAACCAAGACGCGTAAGGTGATGTTGCTCCTGACAAGCACGTCAGTCAGATCATTGCCAATGTTCTTGGAGTTCACTCTGGTCAAGACATCTCGATTAATACAGTTCCTAAAGCAGGACTTTCTCTTAACATTATTCATCTATCTGCATTAGTCTGGTTGGTTGTATTCAAACATACTACTTTGGTTTATTTTCTTTTTAGAAACCAAACAAAATTCTTTTTTAGTGGGGAGGTGTTACGATATCGACACTGTCGCTGGAGTATGGAGCAGCGATTTACACACCATCTATGGGCCTGCACTCTAACTCCCTGGTATTGGGTGCTACGCAGACAACGCCATCTGTTGATGGTGGCGTAGTATCGGTGAAAGGTCCCGGTCTCCTGCCTCAGTTGGAAGAGGAGTTCGATGATGATGACCTCTGATGGGTGGCGTATCGAGATCAACACCATCTAGGTTGCGACAACAATTTGCAATTTCAATTCCCTGGTGAATAGGTGTTATCCTAAGGTCACCCAGTGTACTGTCCATCTAGTTAATGACATATAATGTTCACAGAGGTGACATAAGGAGGTGATTGTGTCAAGGAGAGCAGTTCACTTTGGGCAGTCCAAGAACTCTCAACTTGGTCCTGTGTGAGGACAAAGCAGCCACCGTCAGTTATTGCAGTGTGTTAGCTGCTAGTTTATGCAGTGTTGGATAGGCCGACGTGCCCAGGATTGACCAGGAAGAGTTACGCAACAACACTGGTGCGTCTGTTGAGAAGTGCTGCTAGCGAGCTGCTAGAGATTTCTGCCAGGGTGCTAGCTACTCCTGTATGTTATTGTTTGAGACCCCAGTCAGCGTGTTGCTGAAACCCTCTGCCAGTGTTTATCTTGAGGTTATCTTGAGATGATTTCGGGGCTTTAGTGTCCCCGCGGCCCGGTCCTCGACCAGGCCTCCACCCCCAGGAAGCAGCCCGTGACAGCTGACTAACACCCAGGTACCTATTTTACTGCTAGGTAACAGGGGCATAGGGTGAAAGAAACTTTGCCCATTGTTTCTCGCCGGCACCCGGGATCGACCCCGGGACCACAGGATCACAAGTTCAGCGTGCTGTCCGCTCGGCCGACCGGCTCTGGAGAGTGGAGGTGGGGTATTGGCACATCATGAAGATACAGTGTGTGTGGACTGGCCCATGTTGCAGAAGATGAACTCGCCAGTGTTTGCCATTAGGAGTGGACGACATATACCTGGAAAGTGGATTCACCGGGATTGATGAACACTGCCGATGTATTGTGTCCTGAATGAAAGAGACATTTTGTAAATACATGTAGTAATACTTTAATATAATATATATAGAAGTAAAGGTGTTACTATATTGGTGAAGGTGTGATTGTGTATTGTTTATGGATGGACAGGAAATACCCAATGGATGGACAGGAAAGAGGCTTGACCCCCAGACCCCGACCCTGTTACCTGCCGCACTTATATCAGCTCGTGGATAGCTTATTCTCCCCCCCCCCTAAAATTCCCCTAAATTCGCCCATGCACAAATATAATGACTGGAGGGGAATGAGACACTATTTCAACTACAGTACTGTCAGAGGTTGACCACTGAGCTAGCTTACACATAGTAGATAAGAGAAAAATAGATATTTTGGCCTTAGAAAATTTCAGAGATGTGCACTGGTGTGCACAAAAATCTCCCTTAGTATAGAAGGTAGGAGGTCAAAATTAGGTGTCTTTAGAAAGCAGATGCCTTCAGCTATCCAGAGAACTAATCATCATTGCTGTAGCATTTCTGGATAAATAGTTACAGGTTTTGCCTGAATCCCGGTCTCATTTCGCTTAGAAACAAGGGACGAAGAAGGGAGAGAGAGGGAGGCACTGTTTCAAGTGTTTAACGGTTTTCCTGCTGGTGACGTGACGTCACCAGCTGGCTCTCTTCCCATTGAGGCCGGCACCACTGGCCTAAGCCAAGCTCGTACCTGATTGGTCGAGCCTAGCACAAAGGGAGCCAGCACCCCAGCCTCTACCCGCCCAAGAGCGGGCATTCTGTCCTCAAGCTCTGTCCTGAGTGGACGAGGTCTTGTCCTGTTCCGGCCAGAACAGGGTAATTTGTCTGTCTACATCAAGCAGCAGCCAGCTTAAGTGGCTCTACATAGCTCTACATTATTGCAGAGCGCTGCTAGAAGTCACATAACGAAGATACGAGAGAGAAGAACTTAATCCCTCACGTGGTACCCCACAGGTGCAACTGGACTGTGTCTAGTTAATCCGGTATCATCGGCTTTTGTATGAGCAGTCTGTCATTTTATTGCTCAGTAAACTGTGAGAAAGGTATCGGGGAATGCGATTCCCAGTGTTTGAGTGAAGATCGTGCCTTAATCTTCAAATTTGTGGGAGTTGTGGGCTCTGTTAAATTTCGTTCACCTTGTGATCACCCCGTGCGTCTGTCATGTGGTCCCCCAAAGATATTTCAGCATGCCTTCAGTCAGCCTTCAGGAAAAATCACGCTAGTGTGTATAACCGGTGTATATTGTGAGTGCGCTTCCCAAAAGTTTATTAGTGTGGAAGCCAAGCCAGTCTCGCCTTTAGCGACCAGTGGCCACATCACTGCACCACCTGCGCTGCCCAAGGCAGAGCCCAAGCTGCGCCCAGCTGCGCCCAGCTGCGCCTCACCGTGTACCCCATAGCCACACCTCAATCCATCCTTGCTCACCTCACTCCGCAGCCTCCTGTGTCTACAATCAACAGCAGAGGAATCAGTGAGTGTGAATGCTAACGAGAGTGTGTGTCATTACCAGTAATTAACTGGAGTACTCAAACCATATTGTTCTTTGTATCATTCGTCCGTGCCAAATTCCTAGTGTTGACCTAGTCAGCCGTACGGTGTTTGTTATCCAAAAGTCCTCCACGGGACCGAGTTCAATTCCTGAGGAAGCACGATAGGTGCTGCCTACTACAGCTATTCTGTGTGATTACTGTAGCTGGACTTTAAGTGTGTTTGTCATCTTACACTACATTACAGTATTACACATTTAGTGACTGTGTGTCCATTGTTGTGTTTTACTGTGTTTAGTGTGGTTTCAATATTATACCACTACTGTGTACTTAACCATGTCCATGCTGTTCTGTTCTTTACTTCCAGGGGACATGCTGTAATTAACAAGTAAGAGTATTGTGTGTATTCCATTATTGTTTTATTGATATGAGTGCCAGTGTGTTGTGTTGTTCAGTGTTGCGGTTATACACTGTATTGTGTTGGTCTCTGTGACCCAGTGTTCTTTGACTTGGTGTCATTATTGTGTATGGTTTGTGTTGGACTCCGTGTCATTACTGTCTACTGTTTGCATTGGTCTACGTGACCCTGCATTGTGTAACTCAGTATTCATTTATCTTGAGAAGTCAGCGTGACTTAGTGTTCATTATTCTTGAAGTCAGTGTATTGATTTAACATAATCAATTATCGTTTGATTAGTACGTGGTGACTAGTAATCGTGTTGACTAATCGGCATTTGTCAAACAATCTCAGCGACTGCCGAACGTTACCGTAATTCTTCATGAGTCAAGTTGAGCTGTCAAGTTGTGACAGAACCTTGAGTGGTTACTCTGGGATTGCTAATTACTGTACCCATAAGCTGTTGTTGACTTCATTGACTTGTTTTGATTTGTTGGACTGTCTGTGTTGACAGTGTGTGTTTACCTCATTTTGACTTGAATGTCTTGGAGACATAGTAACGTAATTGGATTTGCCAAGTCATGTAAACATCTGTAATATTTTTTATTGTAATTGATTAGATCAGTTGTCATCTGTCTGTCATTGTGTTAACATAATTAATTGTGTCACACGGAAGACTGGTCTCAGTAACAGGTCTGTTTGTTGTCATTTTATTGTTTTATTATTGCTTGCTGCAGTTGTGACGAGCTGCAATTGCATCTGGAGTGGTTGCCCACTTTGTTAAGATTAGTTAGCGTTAGTACTGTGAGGGGTCCGCACCGGAAGCCTGTTCTTACGGCTAGCCTAGCTTTGTCAAGCGCCACGACGGACATTAACGTAACTTCAGATTATTCTTGCCATGTATCGCAAGTAATAAGTTTTATGAATAAACTGTTAATTGTTGAACTACAAGTGCCTTTACATTCACACCTTCTAAGACCCTTGTTCCCTGTTCTGACTCTGCCTCTTGCCCTTGAAAGTGACATATACATATTGCCTGGATTACTTGGACTCGAACTATTTCATGGCCATAAACATCAAATACTAAATTATTTGGTGTGAGGAACGAAAGAGTTACTTTTAAAGACTACCATCAATAGTCACAAAAAATTCCACGACCTAGTGGATAGGGAGTGCCAAGGTTCTGGACTCTTGCAGTTGCTCTGTACTTCCCTGTGCAGTCTTAAAGTAATAAGCTGTTCTTACAGCATTTGTCTGATGCTAGTTCAGTGCTTTCTGACTGAGGTCACTTGTTTATATATTGGGACAATAACACATCTGGTGCCTTACATGGTGCTGGGGTCATTGATAGTACCACAAAGTGCCCATCTGGCAAATAGATACTTGTAACCTATTCACCTTCATAAAAGGATAATCTCAACTACATACCAGTAATATGTTATAGGCACAACATACACATACACACATACATACAATTAAGGTTAAAGTAAATGTAATTGGTCCAGTATTCATGACCAAAGTCAGATTAACACAAGTAAATCAAGTAAAAATGGCTCACTCACTCTCCACTTGGGACTCACACCACTTGAAACACATAAGAACTAAAACAGCTGCACCAACTTAACCATAATTACTTAACGAGCTGCTGCGCTCAAGGGAATAAAACCCAACCCCCACCACTCGCATCCCCCATACAACTGACTCATAACCTGCACTAACTGGCTACAGGGGCATTCACCCGTACCAACCCTCCCAAAGCAATAGGTCTTAGTAACTCAAAGCTAACAATATCTCAAACCCACTCTCCTTTACCTAGAAGTAAGTAATTATCAAAGAAGGCACCAAGCTGGGAAGGTTATGTAGCACCATCAAATGTGCGGAATAATCAGAGGGCGCTAAATATTACTGAGGATGCCAATATGAGAACAGAAACGCATAAAGCGAACGATATCGAAAGCATCATATTCACCAAGAATTCTATCAAGGGACAAGTAGCCGTGGGGGACAGTCAGAAAGCAAGACACATGCTCGTCCTGGAAGTCAGGACATTCAACAAGGATATGCACAACTGTAAGAGGGACAATTCACCAGTTCAAAAGTTCAATTCACAATTCAAAAGAGGTTTGTTTTGGGACGCTTACCTTTCTGGTTGCCTGACCCAGTTGATGGCAGACATAGAATGCTTCCAACCACACGGGGGTTTCTATAGGCCATTGCTCCCCTTGCCTCTCTGAGGGGGCCAGGTTCTGGCTCGTGGTCCCCGGTAGGCCCATAGAACTCCATACACATGACTGATGCCAAAGTCTGACATTAGCATATCAGCCTGGATAAGCTCCAGAGAGCCGACGGGGCTCCACCCAGAAAATGGCAGGGCTGAATGAATACTTTAAATCAGTGTTCATACTAGAAAGATTACATGACATCCCATTACCCAAATGGTTGAAAGTGGTGAAGAGAACAAATTAAGGTCTATATCATAATGTGCAACACAATCAGGAAGAGTATTGACAAACTAAAAGACTCTAAAGCCCAAGTGTGCATGAAATTCAATCCAAAGTCATAGAAGAACTGGCAGATGATTGGTAAGTCCCCCATGGAGCAGTGGTAATGCACTCACCCAGTGCTTCACGAACGCTTTAGTCTGGGTTCGTATCCTGGCCAGGAAGGATTGTCAAGATGCCAACCCTTAACTGTAGCCTCTGTTCACCCAGCAGTGAATGGGTACCTGGTTGTTAAGCAATTTGATAGGTCGTATTCCGGAGAACAAGTAAGTTTAAGAACCTGGCCGAAACGCTGTGTTAGCTAGTGGCTTTACAAGAATATAAGAACTCTTGTATATAAAGTGGAACCTAGGCTTACACATGCCTCTCTTTAAGAATTATTCGGTTTACAAGCTCAATTTCTTTGAAAAATTTTAATTGGTTAAGGAGCTTTGCCTCGATTTACAAGCTTGTTGACACATGTATGGGTCAACCAAGCACGTGGTTCCTAGTGGCAGAATGACCCCGCTTCAGTTTACCAGTGGCTTCCGCTTAGTGATGATTGCGCTTGAATTCTTTATAAAGAATTTAATTGTTATTTCAGCTTTTTTACTTTCTAAAAATAAAAGTAATTATTATATACCACACCATGAGTTCCTCGACAATTAGGAAGTGGTGTGCAGTATGGGAAGAAATGCAAAGTTTTGTTGAAACGACTCACCCAAATCAAGCTGCAGTAGGACGTTGCCTCAACCTTTTTAATGACAATGTGATGCCTCACTACAAACAAGTGTTAAAATGTAGGGAAAAACAAGTATCTATGGAGAGGTTATTAGTGAGAAAAACAAGAAGCAATGAGCCACGACTAGGTCCTAGTGGTATGCAGGCAAAACATAGGAGAGAGTACCCCAGAGAAGCCATCACTGCCTGATGTTATAATACTGTAGAAGGGAACTTCTCTTCCAAACACTAACACCTCTTCTCCTCCCACCCTCCTTACTGTTTTCCATACGCCAACAAGTCATCAATTGAGGTAAGCTATAACTTGTACATACTATAGTACAAAATATTTGTGTGTATTATGTATGAAATGTATTCTGAAGTTAATATTTTTGAGTGTGGAACAGATTAATTCAATTTACATTACAGTATTTCTTATGGGAAAATTAGTTTCGGGTTGTGAATTTTCAGTTTACGAGCCATCTCTCAGAACGGACACCTCTATCCAAAGAGTCCCAGTGCACTGTGGTATACACTATAATGAACTTGTAGATCAACTAGCCAAAGCGATGCACAACACGCCTCACATTACCAATCATCCAATTCCTCATGTTGCATGTAAGGAGCCTTCAAAAATACCATCACCCAAGATTTTGTAACAAAATGGAAAACGTCATGCTCACTGTTGTCCTATGGGTCCATTAAAAAGAAATGGGGAAACTTGGAAACACGTCAGATATAAAAGCAGAGAAATTGATGTAACAATGACCAGATTACGGCTGGGACACACACCAAACTGGCAGCACACAGTCCTAAGTACAGAACAGACATTAACAAACTATGCATCGACTGTCAGGTGCCTGAAGCAATTGAACACTATCTCCTTCACTCTTTCCGACATCAGAGTGCCAGAGTAAATTTCAAACGAGTATTTATCGTACTTAAAATACCTTTTACCATCAAGCATATATTAGGAGGAGGTGACCACTCATTACAGAAAAAATATCAAACAGTCAAAGCACTGGCTAAATATCTCAACCAACAAATTGAGCCACATTTAACCCGTGCCACATTTATACCTGGTGCCACCAACAGCTAAACACAAAAAGCAAATGCCCCGTCGCAGCACCAAGGATCAGCTGACACCATAAACACAACATTCTGCCCTACGGTGCAGCAAGTCTTCCTCTAACACACACATCTCTGTTTCAGTCGCCACTCTTCTATCTACAGCACAACGCAACAAACACTTTTGAAACTCCTATCATTCTCAACATTTGTACTGGTGCAGGTATTGGGAGGATAAACCCTTCATGCAAACTGCACCTACTATCAAGAAGAAGAAAAAGAATTCGTAAACGAAGATACAGTACTACTGTATAAATAAATACAGTCTCCGTGGTGTAGTGGTAAGACACTCGCCTGGCGTTCCGCGAGCGCTATGTCATGGGTTCGTATCCTGGCCGGGGAGGATTTACTGGGCGCAATTCCTTAACTGTAGCCTCTGTTTAACGCAACAGTAAAATGTGTACTTGGATGAAAAAACGATTCTTCGCGGCGGGGATCGTATTCCAGGGACCGTAGGATTAAGGACTTGCCCGAAACGCTACGCGTACAAGTGGCTGTACAAGAATGTAACAACTCTTGTATATATCTCAAAAAAAAAAAAAAAAAAAAAAAAAAAAAAAAAAAAAAAAATATATAAAAAATAAATAAAATAAAGATGAACTATGACTATCACTGAAACTTCTTTTCAGAAAATCTCTGGATCAAGGGATAGTTCCTCTATATTGGAAATATTTAAATGTCACTACAATTTTCAAAAGAGGCAGAAAGAGCACAGCAGAAAACTACCATCCAATCAGCTTGACATTACACACTGAAAGCTCATAGAGAGAAGCCTAAGGGAGGGAGGGAATCATTTACCATCTCACAGTGAACAATCTTGTGATATCAACACATGGCCTTGTTAAAAATAGATCCTGCCTTACAAACCTGCTCACATTTTTAGAAACCATAACCAGCTACTCAAAGGACTTCTGGTAAATGTTGAATACACAGACTTTGCTAAAGCTTTTGGCAAGGTACCACATGAACGATTAGGAAGGAAATTACAGGAACAGAATAAATAGTAAAATACTAGAATGGATAAAACATTGATTAAAACAAAGAAACCAAAGGGTTATGCAAAGTGGGAATAAATCTGACTGGAGAAATGTGGTAAGGCAAGTACCACAGGGGTTCATTTTGGGACCTACCCTTTTTGTCATATACATCAATGACACAAATGAGAAAATTACAAACCACATCATCAAATTTGCGGATGACACCAAGAGTTGAGGTAAAGTGCGAAGTGAAGATTATATTGATGCCTTACAAAGATCTTCATAACTACACAAATGGTCAGAAAACTGGCAAATGCTTTTTAATAGAAAAAATGCAAGACCTTACATGTGGGCCTTACCAACCCACATCACAACTACCAAATTAATAACATTACCTTGCAGCAGATTAATGACGAAAAGGACCTTGGAATCAAAATCTATCATTCCTATTCCTAGAGATAATGGACTGGGGGAATTACTACATTCATGACTCACTAGTACTTTACTGTCTCTGTAAATACAGCCTGCTGTGTAGCCTACCAGTTCTCTATGTTCTTACCCCAACCTGCACTCCAGATCACACTAACAAATCCTTGACACCTTCAAGGAAGCCTAAGGTCCCCCCCCCCCTACAGGCTTGGCCTCAGACAAGAAGGCAGTTATTCAACTGTAGAAATCTCTGGTGTGCCCCCACATGGACTGCTGCATTCAACCTCATTTTCAAAAGGCCATAATCTACTTTGAAGAAAGTTCAAACACAGAGCAACAAACATCATCCCAGAATTAAGTCAACTCTCATACCAGGAATGGTCGAGGGCCACAGGACTAACAACACTGCAAAAAAAAAATTACAAATACCTGTACAAATATTTATTCAGGTAAAGTACATACATACAAGGTGAGATACAAAACGTTGATGGATTTATAGATAGAGCTAGTACATACAATGCCTAAAGCCACTATTACGCAAATTACAAAGCTGACCTCAAAGAAAAACATAAAATACTGAACAATTTGGAGGACACTGATCCAGATCACTTCTTCAGATGGTCAAATACAAGGAGAAACAGCTTCAAGATCAATAAGCCATTGAAATTGAAATTGAAATTGAAATAAGTTTATTGAGGTAAAATACACACAAAGGGATGAGGTAGCTCAAGCTATTCTCACCCCATTCATTACAACGTGTTAATACATACATAGACACACATCACAAATAAACATATTACCAAACATTCTGAGAGATAGACATATACATTTCCTCCTTCACAAGTAGTATGTTATCAGACGTACACACAAATACTTTTATGACCTAGGTATACTGTATAGACAATTTGCAAGAGACATGCAGATAATTCAACAAAATATTACAGTCTTGGTGCAAAATTCTTATATCTCTCAAGAATATCATCAACCTTTCCGTTGAAACAAGCCATAATGCAGGACAGTAACCAGGCTTTTTCACCCATAGAACCGCCTACCCGCCGAAGCAGTAAATCCCAAGACAATGCTGCAATTCAAAATCCAGCTGGATAACATCATCAGGAAAAATTTGGGGGATCTTTGACAAGCCACCGGCTTCCTGTCTCCATCGAGATCACTAAAGATATGGTGTCCGTCAGGTAAGTGCACTGGCCTCCATATACTGGAACCAACCAAACGCCTCTATTCCTTTACAAAGGGTCCATGGCAGGAATATAGTGAGGTGTTTACAGTGGTGTTAAATGAGTGTATGGTGTGTGTACCTGGCAGTGGTAGGTCTCCATGGCATGCCAGCAGCCCTCACTGCTCGCCAGCCTCGCCCCCTCCATCAAAACAAACAGGTTCCTCGCAGTCAAAACAAAATCTTTATTTAGTACACTAGGTACACATTAATTTCGCTTTCAATATGTTCCTTTCTAATGATAAATGTTTGAATATTAAAAAACAATAAATTATACAATTAAGAAAAATATAATAAAATGAATAAATAAATTAATAAATAAATGGATATCCAATTCCAAATAGGATGATCGCGGGAAGCAGACGACTATTCTTAGTTTACGTTCATTTATTATGCATCCCATACCTATCCTGTTGGCGGTAGTGTAAAGGGTTACAATGTCACATAAGGGGCTCAGGGACTTAACCCAAATAATCATTTAGCAAAGCAAATTACAGCTGGGCTAATTACTAAGCCGAGATCTCATAAATTCTATGAGATTGGATAATATTGTAAAATAATAGAAAGCTATGTAATGCAATTTTAAATGTGGAAAACTTCTTAAACTGTAACACTGTGGAGTCAGAGGTCCCTCCCTCTAATACCTGCATTCTTACCTCAGTGACAGGCTTCAGTATGTCTTTGTGAATGATGCTACTTCTCCCACCCTATCAATTAAAATTAATGTTCAACAGGGCAGTATATTTGGTCCTCTCTTCTTTCTCATTTATATCAATGACCTTCCAAATGCCTCTCGACAACTCAAGCCTATTTGCTGATGACACAAACTTCCTCTCCAGTCCTAACCCTGTTATTCTGAATGACACTTTTTTTTATTACTGAACTATAAAAAGAGTCCATCTTCGGTTAAATGCTAACAGACTCACCCTTAACACTGATAAACCCTTCTATATTTCGATTGGTAATAAATCCCCAGATCACACAACTTGATAACACAATACAGAAATAACAAAGAAAATAGATATGAATAATATTACCTTCGATGTTAGTAGTACTGTAGTTCACACAGTTCACCCAGTGAGCCAACTCCACGCTGACTTTGTCTCCTGTAGCACAGAGTATCACCTTCACTCGACAGACATCACTCCACAGTGAGCATTTGACTAATAGAATGGAATACGAAATTAATCGTGAAAGAACCAGCGTTGCTGCTCAGGGTCGTAAAAGAAAATTCTATATTAGATACAAGTTACGAAAGTGACGGCGATTGACATCCTGTGTCTAAAGCAAACAGGAAAAGCCACTCCATGACGACCCATCTACCAACAAACACTCCAGCTTCTCCAGCTCTACCAACAAACACTCCAGCTCCTCTGACTAAATCTGCACTGCCAGTCTTCAAGGTCCAGCATACCGAAGGTAAGTCTTCCTACGCCACTAAAGTGGACCTCGAAAAAGAGTACCCCCAGCTCCAGATCAGAGCAAAGCCAAATCTCAGAGGAGAATATATTTTGAGGCCCAAAGACGAGTCAGCCGCAACGATTCTGAAAAATTACACAAAATGTGAGGAACTCAAGCCAGAGGATAAAATAAGAAAAATCATTGTCCTCCACTATCCCTTGCATATGGCCCTTGACCATCTCGAAAAGCTGAACTATGTGGTGTCAGCAGAGAGATACCAGGTAAAAACCACAAAGCAGGAAACCCGACAAGTCCTTCTCACAGTAAGAGGACGGATCCCGGAGAAACTTGACCTTGGAATCTGGGGCGTGTTCCAACACAGGCCGTACACCCCAGAGCCTCTAAGATGCTTCAGATGTCAGAGATTTGGACATCACAAAGATGGCTGCCAACGCCCAGTGAGGTGTGGAGTATGCAGCCAGCCCCACGACACAAAAATATGCATTGATAAACACAAGGCAAACCACCCTGTCCAAGCAAAGTGCCCAAATTGCTCCAAGGCACATCACGCCTGGAACTTGAAATGCCCTGAAAGGCTCAAAAGGCTTCAAACGAACCCCACCACGCCTACAGCGGAGCCGAAGCCCCCCATCAAAACTTATACCAGCTCCCCTGCCCACTAAAACCGCGTGGAGTCTACCTATTCAGGTAGAGGGGACACACGGCCCTTCACCATCGGCCACGGTGAAGGGTGTGAAGGCCTCTGTCCAGGACAAAGGGATAGCTGGGGGCCACAAGAAACATGTTCAAAGCAGTCGCCCGCCCATTGCATCCAGTAAGCCTACTGGGGACAATAAGGGTAAGAGTAACAATTCCAGTGTCAAAGTGTCCACTGAGAAGGGTTAGAAAGAAGCCAGGCCCCAAACCGGCACAGCAGTAAATAGTGCTCCCGCACAACTGGACGCTCTCTGGCCAATGCTCAAAACTTTGCTCACGGAATTGATCGAAAGTCTGCTGTCGATACACGGTATCAAGCAAACTACAGAGACTCGGAAGACAATTGAGCACAAGCTCAAGAACTTCGAAAACAGGAAATATACATTTCTCCGTGGTGTAGTGGTAAGACACTCGCCTGGCGTTCCGCGAGCGCTATGGCATGGGTTCGTATCCTGGCCGGGGAGGATTTACTGGGCGCAATTCCTTAACTGTAGCCTCTGTTTAACGCAACAGTAAAATGTGTACTTGGATGAAAAAACGATTCTTTGCGGCAGGGGATCGTATTCCAGGGACCTGCCCGAAACGCTACGCGTACTAGTGGCTGTACAAGAATGTAACAACTCTTGTATATATCTCAATAAAACAAAAAACAAAAAAAAAAAAACAAAAAAAAAATATAATATCCTCACCTTCAAGAACGCAGGGCAGGAGACACTCCCCTAAAAAAAACAAATAGAGTCCAGCTCGTCTGAAAGCGACCTTGATGAGTCAATTTCAGGTCCACTAAAATCCTCTACACCAATTGCAACTTCCATGGCGTGTTCATCAGACTCCATGGATACCATGGATACCACGGTAATATCAGCAAATTCCAAGAACCTAGAGGTCTAAAGATCCTGCAATGGAATGAGCAAGGGCTGCGCACAAAATTGCAACACTTGCAATGCATAGCAGCAACCAAAGGCATAGACAGCCTGATACTACAGGGGAGCTTGCTTCGAGCCGGATTAGAACCTAAAATCTCAGGCAATCGAGGCTTCTTCCTTCCATGTATCAACGGGCAATCCAGGGGATGTGCAATCTATGTAAAATGGGACCTGAACTCCAAGTCCATAACTAGCCCACCAGATTGTGGAGCAGGGACAGAGGTAATGGGAGTATCCATTGAGCTAAGACACGACAAACTTGGAGTGTTTAATGTGTACAGGTCTCCACATGCTGAAATGGATCTCTCTGTGTTATTTGGACACGCGACTACATCAAACACAATCATTTGTGGAGATTTTAATGCCCATCATCGATTGGCACTGGGCTCGAACACAACAAATGAGGCCGGCATTCACATTGCACAAAACACTAGTCTTAGTGTTTTTCCTGCCCGAAACGCTTTGCGTAATAGTGGCTTTAGGCATTGTATGTACTAGCTCTATCTATAAATCCATCAACTTCTGTATTTCACCTTGTATGTATGTACTTTACCTGAATAAATATTTGTATTTGTATTTGTATTTGTATTATTTACTAGACCAGCTTCCAGAAATCCAAATCCTAAACAAGAATGAACCCACCCACATCCAAGGAGGCAGATTAGACCTAACCTTCGTTTCAGCCTCCCTAAGAGATGCAGCAACATGGTCAGTTGAGCCCACACTCACAAGCGACCACTATGAGGTCCAAATTGATCTTAAGTTAGATCTACCCACCCCACCTCCGCCTCCATCTCAAGCCTGGAACTTTGCTTTAGCAAACTGGGACCGATTTTAAAACTTCATTTTAGAGTGGCATAGAAACTACGATGTTCCCGAAGACATTAATCAGGCAGAACAAGGTTTTGTCAAAACGATTCAAAGTGCAGCCAACCACTCAATCCCACTGAAAAAACAGTCCACCGGACACCATAAAGATCACTGGTACTATTGCGAACGTGTCAAAGAAATCAACCATAGACTCAATAGAACAGGAAAGCTATACAAAAAGCAGCCAAGTGACCGCAACAGGACCTTACTTTGTGAGGTCAAGGAACATGTGCATCGAGAGACCAGACTAATGAAAGAACAAAAGTGGCTGGAATGGTGTTCACACCTGAATGAACACACCTCTCTTGGAGAGATGTGGCAGCAAATCCACCGGGCCAAAGGGAATAAAACACCTAAAGCTCCACACCCCCAAGGATCCTCAACAGGAAGCCGTAGTACTGGCAACCAGGTTTATTTATTTATTTATTTATTTATTTATTTATTTATTTATTTATTTATATACAAGAAGGTACATTCAAGATTACTTAAGTCACAGATATGCCAGAGTAAAGTTGCAAGGACAAGTGTCGGACTACCACTTGCATGAGAATGGGACTCCACAAGGAGGAGTCCTCAGTCCTAGTCTTTTTAAAATCCTTATGGAAAACCTTGTTACCATGACATTTACAGAAGGAGTTAAACTGCTAAGCTATGCTGATGATATAGCATTAGTCATTACAGGTCCTTCACTTCTAAATACAGCACAAGGGGCGTTAGATAAAGTACCATCTGAATGCAGCGTTTTAGGGCTAAAAATATCTGCACAGAAGTCTAAGGCAATGAGACTAGGCGGCAACACTCCAGACAGGCACCTACGGATTCAGGACATTAACCTTCAGTGGGTTACACAATATCAATATCTCGGAGTGTGGATAGATTTTAAAATGACATTCAACAAGCAAATGCAATATCTGAAGAAGAAAGCAAAATCACGACTAAATATAATGAGAGCAATCACAGGGCCCCGTCTAGGAGCGGGACACAAAGTGTTAAGAATGTTTTACATACACGCCGTTCGTTCCCTAGTTGTTTATGCAGCGCCTGCCTTACTCACTCTTTCTCCTGACCAGTAGGCAAAGTTGAGGTTATTCAAAACGATGCATTGCGTATCATAACAGGAGCTCCCAGATGGACTAAAATACTGAACCTAAGACTAGAAACCAAGCTAACGTCGATTGAAATAAGGATAAAAGGGATTACTGCGTGCATGCTGACCAAGATATTGACTAGACCTAGAATCAGTTCACTTAAAGATATAATGACTGGAGCACTAACTCTGGACGGAAGAGCCTCCAATAGCAACAGGTGGACCCATTGTGCGATAAATACCATCAATACATTCGATATACCAAATACAATCACTGAGAGGGGTGTCGAAATACATGCAGACTTTGTTATGCAAGCCCCTTGGGAATCTCCGTCGGTAGACTTTAAGATTATGGTTCTTGAAGGAAAAAAGAACCAGACAAATCCTCACCTGCTACGTAACATTGCACAGATGCAAATAGAAACAAACTTGGCATCTGACAGCGTCACATACTTCACAGATGGATCAGTAGACCAGCAGGGACAAGAAACCGGAGCTGCAGTTAAAGCAGGAAACTCTGTAAATAGTTGGAGACTCTCAAATGGATGTTCGACTTTACAAACAGAGATGCTAGCCATTCAAATGGCTTTGGAACATGCTCTTGCTGAACACCAACAACATGTTATCATACATACAAATTTGAGAACCGCCACTGAAACCTTACAACAAGAACACATATGTGATAACATATGTGTTGATAACATCCATCTGATCACAAATGTCATATCATTAATGCAAACACTCAAACGACAAGGCCGTTGGGTACTTATCAACTAGGTGCCAAGTCATGTGGGAATAATAGGAAATGACATTGCAGACGAAGCTGCAAAACTTGCAACTAAGAGAAGAAATGTAGACTACATACCACAGAGTCTATCACAGATTAAGAAAGTAATTAAAAACAGAGCAATGTAAAACATGTACAGTGACCACAACACAGCAGTTGCAACATCAGGATCTGCGGGTTGGTACAAGAATTCAACCAACTACGAACCATTTAGTTTGATGAAAGGGAGCAGTAGAACAACAGAAGTACACTTACATCGCATCAGGCTTGGATACCCATGTGCATGGGAAATACGCTTACAGGTTCTGGAAGATGAGAGGAAATGTCAACACTGTGGAGAAGTGCCCGACAGACCACTGGAACATTATCTAACACAGTGCACAGTTACAAACCCATTAAGATTTCAACTTAGATTCAACAGAGCAGAAGAAGTTGTTAAACACGTGGGACAAAATCTTACTGAAGCGACCATACGAGTCATAAATACTCATACTCCGCCCAAGTAAAACAGAAACAAGCAACACTTAGTGGGCCAGCCAGAGGCTGAGGGCCCGCGTAGGAATATCCCTGCAAAAAAAAACACCCAAAATTATTTACAACCTCTAATTTCCTCAACACAAATCAGCAATTAGAACAATAACAAACTCAAGCCCCAGACAGCATTCGGGCCCTTTACTTAAATATTTTAATAAGTACCAGAATTTACCTGAGGGCCACTAACACTAGTGGCTTTGACGAGGACAGGATGCCGGCGGCTTGTCAAAGTTCCCCCATTATTAAGGAGGGAAATAGGTTAGATATTTTATTAAGTCATTACACATCCTCTCAAGTGTACTGTATATACATAAAACACTGAACTGCAATGCTAATACCGACTTTAAACGCTTCGTAGAGAGCTGTAACAGAACCCATTGGTGACACACAGGTACGCAGAATTTTGCACAAACCCACACGTAGGTATGCTGAACAGCCTGATTGAAGCGGTAAACGCAGCACTAGACCAGAGCAGCCTATAAAACAGCAGCCGAGACAGGTGAGAGTGCATCTGGTCACCGTGACACCATTTGGTCACCACTTGGTCCGGGAGACATCTCCCGTCATGCAGGGTGCAGTTGCGCCTCCACAGATCTCCAGTATCATCTTTTGATACTGGCAATGGCTCGAAAGGGCCACCACTTACGGGCTATTCATGCCCGTGCCACCTCTTGGGTGGCTTAATCTTCATCAATCATCAATCTTCATCATCTGGTCACCACTTGGTCCGGGAGACATCTCCCGTCACGCAGGGTGCAGTCGCGCCTCCACAGATCTCCAGTATCATCTATTGATACTGGTGATGGCTCAAAAGGGCTACCACTTACGAGCTAATCATGCCCGTGCCACCGTTTAGGTGGTTTCATCTTCATCTTAACACATTCACAAGGGAGACATCTCCCGTCACGCAGGGTGCAGTCGCACCTCCACAGATCTCCAGTATCAGCTCTTGATACTGGTAATGGCTCAAAAGGGCCACCACTTACGGGCTATTCATGCCCGTGCCACCTTTTGGGTGGCTTAATCTTTATCAATCAATCAATCAGGTGAGAGTGCAGACGATTCCCCGCTCAGTCCTCCAACCGGAAGATGATGAGGACGTGAACCCCGACCGCTATCAAGGTATGCCCCCCCCCTCCATCCCCCTTCCCTTCGAGTAAAACAGCAAGGGAACGGAGTGAACCAGAGAACGAGCCCGCAGAGACAGCGGCTGCAGCAGAGGAACGACTCAACGGACAGTCATGTGTCCATCGAGTAGGGAGGAGACCATACAACCGAGATAGATAGAGAAATGGATGGAGATCGTCATCTGAGATAGCAGAAACAGATCCCGAGATAATGGAAGACGAGGCAACAACAGCCTGTAACGGTTCTATTGTTACGTAAAGTATGGTAACAATAAACACAAACACTAAGATAATATATATATTTGGTCGAAAATACAGAAGAACGCAGGTGATACTTCGGCGAGCAATGTTGTGAGTTGAGCGCACTGAGCTTCGGTACAGTATCTCGCAAGTGTTTGTTCTAGACCACACTTGAAAGTAGACTAGTTATTATTCGATTGATTGATTGATAAAGATTAAGCCACCCAAGAGGTTGCACGGGCATGAATAGCCCGTAAGTGGTACAATTTTTTTTTTGTTCAGTAATTCTTTTCAGTATTCTGAGGTCGCATTTAACCATCAAGCTGTTATCGTGGGGGAGGATACTGCTTCACAGTCTTTATGAGGGTGTCCAGCTGCTGGACACCTTTGTTGACCAGGAGAGTGGCTGTGTTGATGGCTTCAGGGTGGCCACTGCAAGATTCAGGGACTCTTAAAGCTCTTCTAAGGTCATTGGTTGCTTCACATTTCAGAAGATAGTGAAGTAATGGCTTTTCTGTGATAGTTTGGCAGAGGATGCACTCTCTCTGTCGGGGTTCACCAATCTCCCAGTTGCATCTGTAACCTAGACGTAGTCTATATAACCTAACTGCTATTTCCCTGTGGATTCCTTTGGGGATGCAGGGATGAGTCACAATAACGTGGCTGAAGTATGCTGACCAGACCACACACTAGAAGTTGAAGGGACGACAACGTTTCGGTCCGTCCTGGACCATTCTCAAGTCGACAGACCGAAACGTCGTCGTCCCTTCAACTTCTAGTGTGTGGTCTGGTCAACATTCCTTTGGGGATATTTAACATTTCTAATTTGGTTGCCTGAAGATACCATCTTGCAGAGGGCGAACCTTCAGCTATTCTCTGGTGTAGGTAGGCTTTGTTGAGGTGTGAGAGTTTTTTGGTGATGATGTTTTTCATGTTCTCTGGGCTGGGCGATGGTCTATACTTTGAGTGGGGAGTCCGTATAAACAACTGGGCCTCTACCCTTCAGACAACTATTTGCCTTGATCCTTGCACTGAAATGTGTACAAGTCTCAAAACTTGATACATTAATTGTAAGTGACTCCTTATCATCCATAAATGCTCTCAACTCTTTAAGACATAACTGTAACATGCTCGTGTCCGAAGCTAGACACAAATACAACAAAATTATTAAGGATGGTAACAGAGTCCATTTCATGTGGTCTCCATCTCATGTTGGCCTCCGAATGCATGATAGAGCTGATAAGTTAGCCAAAGAATCTGCCTTTAAAGGAGCCGTTGAGTGTACCCTTGGATTGTCAATGAGCAATCTGAGAGCAGCAGTACACCGAGAACTTCAACAAGATCTTGTAGATCTGAGGCAAAGTGAAATTGACACCAGTAATTCCATCTATCATCATACTATCATGCAAGAGAAGCCACACATCTATGGATCATCCAATAAAATCAGCAGACTTCTAGATGTTACTACTGCTCGGCTTAGACTCGGTTACAAGTATCTCTGGGAATTCTCATTATCTGCTGATGTAGACCTGACCAAATGTAAACTGTGTCAACAAAATTATTCGCACACCCTCCGTCACTATGTGATGGAGTGCGAAAAGATACGTGAATTTAGAGACAATTCTATAACCAATGTTCCAGCTATGTGTCAATATTTCATTCAAAATGATCTGCTACCAGAAATTTTAGCCAAATATCCCCAGTTTGCTAACTGTAGGTAGTAACTAAGTGATTGTAACCTATCCACCGCTGCCCACTGGATGGGGGCGGTGTGCAGGACAAACATATAAATTTTGACACTAGCTCTCCACATGTCAGTTGCTTAATTTAGAACCTGTACTTGAGGTCGATCTCGAACCCATTGTTGATGTGACGACTTATATTGAATTTTGTAACTAGGTCATCAAGATTGTAACTTGCTTAGCTAAATGAATGTTGGGGTTCAGTCCCTGAGCCCATTATGTGCCTCTGTAACCCTTTCCACTACCGCCCACAAGATGGGTATGGGGTGCATAATAAATGAACTAAACTAAACTAAACTCTGGGCTGATGATTGATTGATGAAGATTAAGCCACCCAAGAGGTGGCACGGGCATGAATAGCCCGTAAGTGGTGGCCCTTTTGAGCCATTACCAGTATCAAGAGCTGATACTGGAGATCTGTGGAGGTGCGAATGCACCCTGCATGATGGGAGATGTCTCCCTTGACATCCCTCCCTTGTGTTAAGATGAAGATGAAGCCACCCAATAGGTGGCACGGGCATGAATTGGTAAGTGGTGGCCCTTTTGAGCCATCACCAGTATCAAGAGCTGATACTGGAGATCTGTGGAGGTGCAACTGCACCCTGCGTGACGGGAGATGTCTCCCGTGTTTTAAACAGATGAAGAAGATGAAGATGAAGCCACCCAAAAGGTGGCACGGGCATGAATAGCTCGTAAGTGGTGGCCCTTTCGAGCCATCACCAGTATTAAGAGCTGATACTGGAGATCTGTGGAGGTGCGAATGCACCCTGCGTGACGGGAGATGTCTCCCGGACCAAGTGGTGACCAGATGGTGATCAAAAACTCTGGGCTGGGTTGAATTGTTTTATGTATCACTGGATGACGAGTTGCCAATTTAGCCATTTCATCAGCTTTCTCATTTAATGGGATGGGATCCAGTTTAAGGTTATGTTGAGTTCTTTGTCTTAAGAACATAAGAACAAAGGTAACTGCAGAAGGCCTATTGGCCCATACGAGGCAGCTCCTATTCTATAACCACCCAATCCCACTCATATACTTGTCCAACCCGTGCTTGAAACAATCGAGGGACCCCACCTCCACAATGTTACGCGGCAATTGGTTCCACAAATCAACAACCCTGTTACTGAACCAGTATTTACCCAAGTCTTTCCTAAATCTAAACTTATCCAATTTATATCCATTGTTTCGTGTTCTGTCCTGTGTTGATACTTTTAATACCCTATTAATATCCCCCCGGTTATGTCCATTCATCCACTTGTAAACTTCTATCATGTCACCCCTAACTCTTCGCCTTTCCAGTGAATGCAACTTAAGCTTTGTTAATCTTTCTTCATATGAAAGATTTCTAATTTGGGGAATTAACTTAGTCATCCTACGCTGGACACGTTCAAGTGAATTTATATCCATTCTATAATATGGCGACCAAAACTGAACTGCATAATCTAAATGGGGCCTAACTAGAGCAAGATATAGCTTGAGAACCACACCAGGTGTCTTGTTACTAACGCTGCGATTAATAAATCCAAGTGTCCGATTTGCCTTATTACGAACATTTATGCATTGATCCTTTTGTTTTAAATTCTTACTAATCATAACTCCCAGATCCCTTTCGCAATCCGACTTCGCAATCACAACACCATCTAGCTCGTATCTTGTAACTCTATCATCATTACCTAACCTCAGAACTTTACATTTATCAGCATTAAACTGCATCTGCCAATCCTTTGACCATTTCAAAACCCTATCTAGATCAACTTGAAGTGATAGTGAGTCCTCCTCCGAATTAATTTCCCTACCGATTTTCGTATCATCGGCAAATTTGCAAATGTTGCTACTCAAACCTGAATCTAAATCATTTATATATATTATAAACAACAGAGGTCCCAGGACAGAGCCTTGAGGCACTCCACTTACAACATTTTCCCACTCTGACTTGATTCCATTTATACTAACTCTCTGTTTCCTTTGGTATAGCCATGCCCTAATCCAGCTTAATATAGCACCCCCAATACCATGAGACTCTATTTTTTTAATCAGTCTTTCATGTGGCACTGTATCAAAAGCTTTGCTAAAGTCAAGGTATACAACATCGCAATCCTTACCACTATCAACTGCCTCAACAATGCTAGAATAAAAAGATAACAAATTTGTTAAACATGAACGGCCATTTATAAAACCATGTTGCGACTCAATTATTAATTTATGTTTTTCAAGATGAAGACGAATTTTATTTGCTATTATAGATTCGAGTAACTTTCCCACAATAGACGTTAGGCTAATTGGTCGATAGTTAGACGCAAGTGATCTATCTCCTTTCTTAAAAACTGGTATCACATTAGCAACTTTCCAAAACTCTGGCACTCTGCCTGACTCTATTGATTTATTAAATATGGTTGACAGTGGGTCACAAAGCTCCTCTTTGCATTCTTTAAGCACCCTAGCAAACACTTCATCCGGCCCTGGGGATTTGTTTGGTTTGAGTTTTACTATTTGTTTAAGAACATCCTCCCTGGTAACTGCTAAACTCGTCAACCTGTCCTCGTCCCCACCCACATAGACTTGTTCGGCTGAAGGCATATTGTTAAGTTCCTCTTTAGTAAATACAGATACAAAATATTTATTAAAAATACTACTCATCTCTTCATCACTATCTGTTATTTGACCTGTCTCAGTTTTTAATGGACCTATCCTTTCCCTAGTCTTAGTACGATATAACTGAAAAAACCCTTTAGGATTTGTCTTTGCTTGCCCTGCTATGCGAACTTCATAGTTTCTTTTTGCTTTCCTTATCTCTTTTTTAACATTTCTAACCAGTTGTACGAATTCCTGTTCTAAAGTGACCTCCCCATTTTTAATCCTTTTGTACCAAGCTCTCTTTTTACCTATAAGGTTCTTCAAATTCTTTGTTATCCACTTTGGGTCATTAGTATACGATCTATTCAATTTGTATGGTATACTACGTTCCTGTGCTTTGTTTAGAATATTCTTAAATAAGTTATATATTGAATCCACATCGAAATCCCCATTTAAGTCACCTATCGCTGGGTTCATGTCTCGCTCCAAGACCGGCCCACACCCCATACCCAAGCCTTTCCAATCAATTTGACCCAAAAAATTTCTTAGGCTATTAAAATCAGCTTTTCGAAAATCTGGCACTTTAACAGAATTTTCTCCTACTGGTCTATTCCATTCTATGCTAAATCTGATTTCTTTGTGATCACTGCTCCCTAGCTCACTCCCTATTTCGATGTCATTAATTTGCGTTTCCCTGTTAGTTAACACTAAATCTAAAATATTATTTTCCCGTGTTGGTTCCTTAATGTGTTGCGTAAGAAAGCAATCGTCAATTAATTCTAGAAAATCTTCTGCTTCACTATTCCCTGTTTTGTTCAACCAGTTTATTCCGCTAAAATTAAAGTCACCCATGACATAAATACTGTCTTTAGTGACTGCTCCAAGATACAAAATGGTGGCAATTATTTCCACTGTTTTGTCCTAATATTTGAAGTGCAGCTTTTGAGTCTGTGTGTATGATTGCATTTTGAGTGTTTTGTGCAATCACATATGCGAATGCCTGTTGTATGGCAAACAGCTCAGTTTGGGTTGATGATACTAGTCCTCCCAGTCTCCAATATACCTGTACGCTGGCCGTGCAAAGAGCAGCGCCAGCACTCTCATATTCTGTGTCCACCGATCCGTCTGTGAAGATGTGGGTGGCTCCTGCTACTGCTATGCTATACATTTGCTCTTCTATTATGCGCCTTAGGATTGTCGGATCATAGGCAGCCTTTTTCATTGGGAGACTTTCTATTACTGTTTTGAAAGTAGGCTCTTCCCACGGTGCGGAAGGAGTGTAATTTGGGTGTGGTTGATCACCCTCTCTATCAAGAATCATGCTTTTTAAATGTAGTCTGTCTGTAAGACTGTAAGGCAGTCTCCGTGGTGTAGTGGTAAGACACTCGCCTGGCGTTCCGCGAGCGCTATGTCATGGGTTCGTATCCTGGCCGGGGAGGATTTACTGGGCGCAAATCCTTAACTGTAGCCTCTGTTTAACGCAACAGTAAAATGTGTACTTGGATGAAAAAACGATTCTTCGCGGCAGGGGATCGTATTCCAGGGACCATAGGATTAAGGACTTGCCCGAAACGCAACGCGTACTAGTGGCTGTACAAGAATGTAACAACTCTTGTATATATCTCAAAAAAAAAAAAAAAAAAAAAAAAATAACGGATAATGACAAGGAGATGAGTAGTATTTTTAACAAATATTTTATATCTGTATTCACTAAAGAAGATTTAATTTACTCAACAATTTACTCAATCCAATTTAACATAAGAACATAAGAACAAAGGTAACTGCAGAAGGCCTATTGGCCCTATTCTATAACCTATAACCTATTCTATTCTTTATCCTATTCTATAACCACCCAATCCCACTCATATACTTGTCCAACCCGTGCTTGAAACAATCGAGGAACCCCACCTCCACAATGTTACGCGGCAATTGGTTCCACAAATCAACAACCCTGTTACTGAACCAGTATTTACCCAAGTCTTTCCTAAATCTAAACTTATCCAATTTATATCCATTGTTTCGTGTTCTGTCCTGTGTTGATACTTTTAATACCCTCTTAATATCCCCCCGGTTATGTCCATTCATCCACTTGTAAACCTCTATCATGTCACCCCTAACTCTTCGCCTTTCCAGTGAATGCAACTTAAGCTTTGTTAATCTTTCTTCATATGAAAGATTTCTAATTTGGGGAATTAACTTAGTCATCCTACGCTGGACACGTTCAAGTGAATTTATATCCATTTTATAATATGGCGACCAAAACTGAACTGCATAATCTAAATGGGGCCTAACTAGAGCAAGATATAGCTTGAGAACCACACCAGGTGTCTTGTTACTAACGCTGCGATTAATAAATCCAAGTGTCCGATTTGCCTTATTTACTCAACAACGTAACATAATCGTACGTTACATATGAAATACGCTCAGATGATAAATAAATAAATAAATAAATGTTTATTTAGGTAAGGTACATACATACATGTAATAAACTGACAGTCTCTGTGGTGTAGTGGTAAGACACTCGCCTGGCGTTCCGCGAGCGCTATGTCATGGGTTCGTATCCTGGCCGGGGAGGATTTACTGGGCGCAATTCCTTAACTGTAGCCTCTTGTTTAACTCAACAGTAAAATGTGTACTTGGATGAAAAAACGATTCTTCGCGGCAGGAGATCGTATTCCAGGGACCTGCCCGAAACGCTACGCGTACTAGTGGCTGTACAAGAATGTAACAACTCTTATATATATATCTCAAAAAAAAAAAAAAAAAACTTAACAATATGCCTTCAGCCGAACAAGTTTATGTGGGTGGGGATGAGGATAGGTTGACTAGTTTAGCAGTTACCAGGGAGGATGTAATTAAACAATTAGAAAAACTAAAACCAATCAAATCCCCAGGGCCGGATGAAGTGTTTGCCAGGGTGCTTAAAGAATGCAAAGAGGAGCTTTCCGAGCCACTGTCTACCATATTTAATAAATCAATAGAGTCAGGCAGAGTGCCAGGGTCATGGAAGGTAGCTAATGTGGTACCAATTTTTAAGAAAGGAGATAGATCACTTGCGTCAAACTATCGGCCAATTAGCCTAACGTCTATTGTGGGAAAGTAACTTGAATCAATAATTGCAAATACAATTCGTCTCCATCTTGAAAAACATAAATTAATAAACGAGTCACAACATGGTTTTACAAATGGCCGTTCATGTGTAACAAATGTGCTATCTTTTTATTCCAGCATAGTTAAGAACATAAGAACAAAGGTAACTGCAGAAGGCCTATTGGCCCATACGAGGCAGCTCCTATCTATAACCACCCAATCCCACTCATATACATGTCCAACCCGCGCTTGAAACAATCGAGGGACCCCACCTCCACCACGTTACGCGTGGTGGAGGTAGTTGAGGCAGTTGATAGTGGTAAGATTTACGATGTTGTGTACCTTGACTTTAGCAAAGCTTTTGATACAGTGCCACATGAATTCAAGTTTAGACACTTGCTTCTTTAATGCCCTTTGGTACACTCTTCAAGTTTAGACACTTACGATTCCCCATGGAGCCGCCACGCTCTCACACAGAGCTCCGTGACTCTGGCCTCACTCAGCTCTCTGCTCTGCTCCAAGCTCCGTGTCAACGTCTACAACACTGCTGTATCCAAGACTACTAAATAAATAAATATGAAACCCACTAAATACTGTGTATCTAATTTACTCAACAACGTAACATAATCGTACGTTACATATGAAATACGCTCAGATGATAAATAAATAAATAAATAAATGTTTATTTAGGTAAGGTACATACATACAAGAGATTTTACAAAGAATGATGGATTTATAGATAGAGCTAGTACATACAATGCCTAAAGCCACTATTACGCAAAGCGTTTCGGGCATGAAAAACTTAAATGACTAAAGCTTAATACTAATTGAGTATAAAGAATAAAATGTGTTGAGAACAAATAAAAAAATAGATAAAAAGGGGAAAACATGGCTGAAAAAGCAGCACAAATACAATTAGGTCGACAAACAGCGTCGTTAAAAAAAAAAAAAACAGACATGGGTTGACAATAGAGGGGTAAGGTAGGTTACAGGGAATTTATTAGGTATAGCTTCGTTTTTATCTTAAACTGGTTGAGAGAGGTACAGTCTTTAACATGGTTGGGAAGGTCATTCCACATTCTGGGCCCCTTGATTTGTAGAGCATTTCTAGTTTGATTAAGTCGTACTCTTGGAATATCAAAACTGTATTTATTTCTGGTGTGGTGCTCATGGGTTTTGTTGCAACCTTCTATGAAGCTTTTGAGGTCAGGATTGGCATTACAGTTCAGCGTTTTATATATGTATTATACACATGAGAGAATGTGCAGTGACTTAATATCTAACATATTCAGAGATTTGAGTAGGGGTACCGAGTTTACGTCTGGGGCCAGGGTTGGATATTGTCCTAATAGCAGTTTTGATGATGATGATGTTCTAATGATGATCTCCTAATGATGTTCTCTCCTACTACTGTATAAGGTCTATACTGAAAACTGAACATACGTTAATAAAAATAGTTAATGCAATAAACTGAAGAAACTCATTGCCATCATATGCAAAATATAAACTAAAGTAATATTATGTGCACTTAGACTTGTTTAATTATAAATCAGCGACTAAAGTCTGAGAACAAATACACAATTTGTATTTAAATTTGCCGCTTAGAGTCAGTTCGTATACTCAGACATCCCATAAGAAAAGCTTTTGTTACTGCCTTCCAGACATGCATTATTTATTAGGTCATTACGGCACAACTAATAGAGATTGAGAGCTAACAGTAAATGAGGATCATGTGAGACAGGAATAAGAGTAAATGTTAGATGAGCGGAGTTAGAGGCGGCAAGAGGTCCATCTGTCACCTCCCCACTCCCTGTTGGGTGTCGTTTTCTATGGCGTGTAGCTGAGGTGTTCATGAAGAGTGTCGGCGCGGCTCGCTCTCGCCAGGTGTCTGTGAGAATTCAAAATTGATGCGATATAAGATGTGTTGGTGCAGTGATGTACGTCGAGAGGAACGTGCATGAGTTAATGAGGCGGGGAGTTGTGTGAGTGACACCATGCCAGCGCTGGGCCACTTGCTGCAAGTGACATAAGAGAAGAGGACGGGAGAGTTTGAACCAGGGAGGGCAGTAGCCTGGCACGAGGGTCGATCATATCTCCTCTCTCCCTCTCCGGCTGAATCACGGCTGCTTCCTCCGTGTTCTTCACTCCACACGATAAGGTTGGAGTCTTTGCTATGGGTAGCTCTAGACGAGGGAGCTACGACTGGGAGCTGGCTAGAGTCGACATGGATGAATATGACACATTGAGGGTGAGTCCCACTACCTGTGTTTGAACGCTGCACAGAAACCTATATAAATAATAACTTTTGAACTCTATAAATTAGCATTAAGGTGACAGTTGTAGAGAGAGCCACAGATGAGTGTAGGAGAATGGTGTAGGTGTAGAGTGTAGGGAGGGGGTGTGGGAGGGGTGGGGAGCACACCCTGGAGTCATTACACTAACCAACACTTGTCTTGCCTCGTGTAATCCTCATTTTCCCCTTTTTTTCTTTATGTTGTCAGAATGTTATAAAGAACAATATTTTGTATTCACGATCTACATTTCCCTCGTTCAGTGTTACCGTAGTCCAGAGGTGATCCATAACATGAATATTAAATTGTCCGGCAAGGTCTTTGGAGAGCCAAGGTAAATGTACACAAAACAATCATGTCTTGTTTTAGACTAAAGCTGCTGTCGGATAAATGAGAATTATTGTTTCACTGAACAATGTCATAACTGCTGTGAGAATCGAACATGGGCCTCTTCAAGCAAGGCTGAAAACTATCTTCAGTATTCACAACTGGATGTCTTTTACTAATTCCTAATACATATTAACAAAACTATTTGGGGAATTCACAGTCTGCAGCAACTTCAAAGTTCAATTCGAGCCATCGCCATCACATGGTTCCAAAACGTGCAGATTTTCGGTTTATAATAATTACCTCGTGGAAAATATTAGAGGGGCTGGTCCCAAACCTGCACATAAATAACAGCACATTAGACTAGAAGGCATGGCAGGATGTGCATACAGAAAAGCAGAGGTGCATTAGGTACTCTGAGAGAGAACTCTATCAACATCAGAGGCCCGAGACTTCAACACACTTCCACTACACACAAGGGGCATAACTGGCCGACCCCTCACAGTGTTCAAGAGAGAACTTGATAAACACTTCGAAAGGATACCTGATCAACCAGGCTGTGAGTAGTCTCGTCCAACAGCCTAAGTCACTGGATTGAAAACAATGTACAGTATACAACAGAACACACAGCAACCAAAGGGCCATTCTATGCCTAATCACAAAAGGGGAGTTTTCAAATTGACCATCTCAGAGTTTCATGAAATTTGGTTTGGTGGTAGAGGACATGAAGTAACTTGCATAAGCAAAATTTTACTGCTCAGTGATGTACGATACTCCTACAGCAGGGTTGCTGTATGAGTGAGAAAAAATATAAAAGATTCTTGACAGGTAGAATGCTTGTTTTGTGCTTGTTTTGAAGCTAAGACAGCATTGTTTGGTGCCACTTTAGTTTGTGGTCTACCTGGTCATTTATACTTTAGCATGCAGTCCACCCCAACTTAACCCATTTCGAGATTACATGAAATACATGCCCATTTTCATGAAAGTAGTATACCTCACATTCAATGAAGTACTAGGACTTGTTTGTAGGAATTACATAATGTATACAACTTTGAGGAAAACTTAAAATCATAATAAGAGTGCCTTCTCTGCAGTGCTGCTTCTGATCATTGAGTGTCGGGAGCAGTTAATGTGTAAGTTCTCCTAGCTACAGTATGTGGGTCAACCTTAGTGAAAATTTATTCAATATGTCTGTCTGGTGTAAACACTCACATTGAGATGTAGGAACCAATCAAAACCACCTGTGATGTTGCATTCAAATTCATGACAGCCTAACCATCAGACTTCATTATAGGTGCATGTCACGAAACCTTTTATTTCTTCCAAAGACAATGTTTTATGTATGATATTTGTTTGCTGCAATTCACTAGTAGTTTCTGAAGAAACTCTTTATTATACATTCATTCCTTGTTTGTTCGTGGTATGAAAGCACGAAGTGTTTTATTTACAGGTACTGGCCTAGCTTCATGTCATTTGTATAGCACCTTCTCATTCTCCATTATTTCTTGTTGATACACATAAATACAAAGTTAATGTTATTTCTTCATCAACTGATGTGCTTGGCTCTTCATCACTAACAGAATCACTCGGTTATTCCTACAGTTGTCACAGATCATTTGTTAACTATTCACATGTGACAGTTATTCTATCATCCGTGATAGCACCTTCCTTAATTGTTTTCTACTACAGTACTGCTGTGCCCTTTAATATAAAATGAATGGCAGCACTGTGCCTGTATATATATTGTCACACTTCATCAAGTTATCTCTGCTGTACTTAGATACATCTGTCCAGATATAGTTTTTCTCTTGCACAGCTTGCCCATGTAAGCTCTAGCAAGACTGAGAAGCAATGATCCCAAATTAAAATCTTAAAAACAAAAACAAAAAAAACTAAATTGGTTAGCAATAAGAGCTAAAGTGGAGCTAAACAATTAAAAGCTGAAGCTTACTCTGTCAACACAAAACTGTCATCCATACATTAGTTTCAATAAGAGTGCAAAGAATTTGATAATAAATTAGGAACTAGATATGAAACAACTGGAGCTAAATGTACACACATACACACAAAATTAAATTTTGCTCAAAAAGAGCTAACTTTGTAATATTGCTGATAGACTATCAAACATGTCAGAGCTTGCCTAATGCATGTTTGGTTCAAGTACAGTAGTGTTTAACTACTACCTATATGTACTATTACACCTATACCTTATACTGTGTTTATTTTTTACTCGTATTCCCAAAGCCATCCCAAAATGAAACTTCTTTTAGAGAGAGAATGCATTTTCCCAATAACATTTTTTCCCTCCAAACTGACACTTATATATTCAAGGTCAAATGTCATATGTGATCTAAAAATGGAAAAATTCAGTATTTAATGTCAAACTATTTTTAATGAAAACAATGTTTCCTTAGCTTCAAAACAAACCCAACATGAAGGCTCTACCTCAATTAGAAGCAAAGCAATTTTTTTTTCTCGACTCTGTAAGCAAATATGTTATACTTTATCACATTGCCAATCCTGCTGTATGAATATCATTCATCACTGAGGGCTAAAATTGTGCATATGTTTGTTACTTCATGTACTATAACATCCTGCCAAATTTCATGTAAATCTGAGATGGTCAGGTTGGAAGCTGGGATGATCTGACATGGAATCACCACAGTTTCATATTATGTGGTGGTCACTGCAGTAGGTTCACAACCAAAAGGTTCTGGGTTTGATTCTCACCTAGGTCCAAAAAAGTTTGGGCATGTTTCGTGTCACCTGATGCCTCTATTCACCTTGCAGTTAATGATACTGTACTTGAGAGTAAGAGGTCAACAGTTGGCCTACAGAGAACTTTGATTAGATTTCCTTACCTTGACAGTGAGGAACCAAACCAGAATGGCCCTCTAGTACATTGTAAAAACTTCACAGCCAACTGGAAAACTTTCATGTTCTCCAACATAAGTTCTTCAAGATTTTATCTTAATTTACAGTATTTATATACTGTATACTAAAGTTCTTACATTCTTGTACAGCCACTAGCATGCATAGCGTTTCGGGCAAGTCCTTTATCCTAATATTTCCCGGAGTACCACCCGCCAAGTAGTTTAGCAACCAGGTACCCATTTTACCGTTGAGTAAACAGAGGCTGCAGTTAAGGATTGGCGCATAGTAAATCCACCCCGGCCAGGATACGAACTCAAGCCAAAGCGCTCGTGAAATGCATTACATTGGAATTTTATATATGGTACTGTTTACCTGATGGCCACTAACACTAGTGGCCATGACGAAGACAGGAAGAAGCTGGCAGCTTATCAAAGGTCCCCCCATTTGTTCTGATGAGTTTTTTCTAGCTTGAGTTTAAAATTCAACAGTTCTTTGGCATCTGTGGGTAGGCGACTCCATGGGTTTATAACCCTTTGGGTGAAAAAATATTTTCTGTTTTCAGTCCCACAATGTGATTTGCTGAACTTGAAACAGTTTTCTTGTTTGTATTACATCTGACCTCTTGAATAAGTTGTTTGGATCAATATCCTCCAAAGTGTTCAGTATTTTAACATTTTGGATGAAATCAGCCCTCTCATGCCTGGTTTGCAGTGTTGTTAGCCTGAGGCCCTCAACCTTTTCTGGTATGAGAGTTGACTTAGTTCTGGAATGGCTTTTGTTGCATATTGTTGAATGTTCTCCAATGCATCCATCTTTCTGAAGATGAGGTCTCCATGCTTGGATTCAGTAATCCAATTGAGGGCACACCAAAGATGTATACAGTTGAATAACAGCCTTGTTTTTCCTTAAAGGCAAAGGTACGCCTGATTATTCCTAAAGTTTAATAACATTTTTTAACGGCTGCTCCTATTTGTTGTGCAACTTTCAGTTAATGATGGATTCTGGAGAGGGTGTCTGGGCATAAACATCAAATCAGACCATATTCCTATCATTATTAAGCTACAAACCACTTCCCTCAGATTTACAGCTCTCCCTAGGCCCAAAATTTATATACTGTACCTTAGATCCTTCTTTGAGAACAATGCAATAATCCAGCTAGAAAGCCAGCCAAACCAAACAGAAGACCAGGCAGCAGCCCTGGTCCACAACCATAATTAGTAGGCTACAGTGAACTTCCCACAACCAGAAACTGTAAACAGTACAAAACTACCATAGAGGTAAAGGGGGGGGGAGACAGGAATACCTACAGGCATCTATCACCCACACTATTAGGAAGGCCTTCAGCAATAGACATCCAGAACCTTGAGAGAGAGGCCACAGGTCTCACTGTGACAAAAAAATTCACAGGGTCACCTGATACGACAAGATAACCAATACAGAAGGGACCTGGTCATTATCTGGAGAAAAAAAAATACAAATTCTGGGTGTTAGAAGGCCCTTATCAATCCATCTTTATTATTTTTTTTATATAAAGTACTGTATATACAAGAGTTCTTGCATTCTTGTACAGCCACTAGCATGAGTAGCATTTCGGCCAAGTCCTTAATCCTATGTTTCCCAGAATACAACCCCGCCAAATCGTTTAACAACCAGGCACCCATTTTACTGTAGGGTAGACAGAGGCTACAGTTAAGAATTGACGCTTGGTAAATCCTTCACGGCAAATCCACCAGGCTATCTAGTGCACATACACAATGACAAAGGCTTCTAAGAAGTCTATCAACACTGAGGACCCCCAAGAAGAGGCCAGCCTCATGTACTTTGTGTGCAAAGAGGTCCTCTTAGCTTCCATCAGTAGAACATCCAGTAACCTACAACAGTGGTTCCCAACCATGTTTTGCCCCCATGTTCTCTTTTCACCATACTGTATGCCAGAATGTTATTCCCCATCTTTCCAAGATTTTCTGACTCGGTTACATTCCAAATAATATCCGTAGTATTTTGAAAATCTTAAGTTTTTATATATTGATACATACATATATATTTACTGTACATTACTTTGTTTATAATTTATTTTAGAAATTTAATAGCAATAGAAAATGTTGGTGGATTTTATAAGTTGAATAAAACTTTCAATAATTTTACATCTTGATTTTATCCTTTACACCACCTCCCACGGGATGGGTATGGGGTGCATAATAAAGAAAGAAATTGATTTTATAACATGAATAAAACTTTGAATATACAGTATCTTGAAAACTTGAATAATTTTTTGTTTATATTCATAACATATTAAGACTAAACTGAAGCATACCTCAATAAACAAAGTTCAATAGAATTACAGGGTATTGTAATTCAGTTTATTCAGATGAAGATTACAATAAATGAAAAACCTGTGACTGATTTTCTCTCCAATGCTTGGATACATGGAGGAGCTTGAAAGGGCACAACAGTCATATTCACTCTCCATTGCTTTGTCATCACTTGAAACAGTTGAAAGGCCCGACTTAAAAAAAGATATGTTAACACAAACTGTTGCTATGCATTGCTAGCATTTCTGCCACTTTTGGGTACGACCCTCACGTCAAGTACCAAATTTCTGTGATTGATTTTTCAGTATACATATCTCTCATTCCTAAATCAAACTTGCATAAATGCTTGGAAAGTCATGACTTAAAAGCTCCTTTGACAAAATTCACAATTTGGGTTAATCCAAAACCTTTCCTGGTGGAGCTGGAAATGTTTTTAAAGCCAGTGTCTCATTATGGCTCATATAATGAATGCCTTTCACTTTCAGAACTTGCTTTTTCACAAGACATAAACTTCAAATCCAGATTTTGTCTCCAACATAGCTGGTGCTCCATCTGTGCAGCACCCACAGACATCCCGGCCGGCTGAGCGGACAGCACGCTGGACACGTGATCCTGTGGTCCCGGGTTCAATCCCGGGCACCGGCGAGAAACGATGTCCAGAGGTTCTTTCACCCTGATGCCCCTGTTACCTAGCAGTAAATAGGTACCTGGGAGTTAGTCAGCTGTCACGGGCTGCTTCCTGGGGGTGGAAGTCTGGTCGAGGACCAGTCCGCGGGGACACTAAGCCCCGAAATCATCTCAAGATAACCTCAAGAAGATCCCATGAAAGATTTTCAGATTCAAATACAGATGAAACCAAATTGAATTTAAAATAAGTAAAATGCTGCAGACTTAATCTCTTGCACATTTTGATCCTTGACGTCAGTAACCATGTTGTTGCAAGTCTTTTCTCCGATCCATTTCCCAACACGATTTCCAAGATTTTGAGAGTGCAAGGTTTGATCAAAGTTTTCCCAATTGTATGGTTTTTCTGCTTTGCTATCTCATTGCTAAGTTCTAGTTTTATTTACATAGTTTTATCTATTGACAACTACAGTAGTTCTATCTAGTTCTGACAGTTCAGTGTCTGCTATGACATAAGAAGCCTCAGTAACCCCACGTGGTTCAATTCTTAGACTGCCCCCTGTCGAAAGCATTCCCATGACATTAAAAAAAAAGCTTTTGTCTTACTTGTGTTAAGGATGAACATTCTGCAAATGTTGCTTCAACTTCATTTGTTTCATAGAATCAGTTAACAGAACTTTCCTGCAAATAACACTTTTGAGGCTTTTCTTCTCTGCTGATGATGATGGATCTGAATCCATTGTTGATGGAAATATACCATTGTGATCCAACTTGCAAACATGATCACTGTAATAACATCAAGCCTGCTTCCAAACACAAGTCCTGCAACTGTACCTGGGAAGAGTCAAAAATTCTCTGACACAATCATAGGGGAAAGGAACTAGATGATCATCAACTGAGCTGTAGTGGATATGTGGGCCTGCAGGCCACTCCAAGCAACGGCCTGTTGGACCAATCAATCACAAGTGAAGCTTGGCCCTGAACCGGGATTGGGGAATAGGGGTGACTCCCAGAACCTCGTCCAGGTAGAATTCAGGTCAACTCCATTATGTTATTCATACATAGAAAAAAAGAGGGGGGGGGGGGGGGAAATAGGAGTTGAGCAAGTCGCCATCACTTCCACCAGCACAATACTGTACTAGTTTATGAAATACACTAGCCTGATTGTTAAAATGAACCAGCCAAGGAAATGGAAAAGCAGATTAGCTAATGCAGCCCAGCACATCTAGCTGGGGCTATATAGATTCAGATAAGCTCCATCCAACAAAAAGCTACATCTCTCGAGTGTTCATACACCCTACATGCCTTAATGATTTTCGTAAATAGGTGCAACATTACAAGAAATAGTAATTCCCATTTAGCATACTGTATTTAGAAGCAAATTCTATGTTTAATTTTAGTTTTGAGATTACCTGGTTTTCGTTAACAAAAATGGTTTCTTTTTCTTTTGAAAATAAGTTTTCAAGGCTTGGGGTGTGAGAAATATGCTAGATGTAGTTAAATCTCTTTGCAGATAGGTTTTCTTGGCAGTTGTCCTTTGTATGACATTGAAATTAAGATTTCGCCGAGTGAAATCAGCCCAGAGAGAGTGGGGAAATATTATACTGTACTGTAGTATGAATGGTGACACTTAATATAGCTCCAATCATGCTGTTGATTATTTTTGTTGATAAATTCCTTATTACAAGAAATAATTGGAGCCTTGGGAAAGTGATTGAGAATATTAAAAACCAAATTGTTTCGCATTTTGAGTTGGCAAGGTTTTCTATCACTCGGGGTATGGCTCTGTTATTTTTTGAAAATGAGGTTTCAGGTTGGGGATGTTAGAAATATGCTAGATGTGGTTAAACGTTTTTTGCAGACATGTTGTTTTGGTAGTTTTCTATTATATTGTAGGTTGAAATTAAAATTTCTTGAAGTGAAATTAGCCCATAGAGCGTTGGAAATATATCCTGGAGGCATCTCCGGTTGCCACGAATCCCTCACTGCAACGAATTGGGGTTTGTCCCACGTAATTTGTTGAATCGAGGTTGTATTGTATGGAATAGTAGCTGATCAGATATAGACACCTATATCCCTAATACCTACAGCACCAACACCCCCATCTCCCTCAACTGTTTGACCATGTAAATACTCACTTTTATTGTATTGTGTTGAGCTTGCCCCACCTCCACTCGTGTCATTTATTTGTCCTTGATGCTAGTGCCCACCTCTCCTTGTTCATCTTTTCCCTTTCTACAATTTCTAGTACAGTATATTCCTCGAGTAACATTCTGTACTTATAAATTAAGAATGTTTTAGAGGATAATTATATATAGCTACTGTAATATGATTTGTTAACATGGTTTTATTGAAAGTGAAATACAGAACTGATATCAGAATCAATTTTTATTCATAGCAACTAGTAGAAATTATTACAATACTGGCTAAAATATACAGGTGTACAGAAGTTAAGCTAACAAATATAGACAAATTATGATACATTTAGCTAACAAATTAGGTTGTTATATACAGTATAAGTAAAACACTGCCGTAGTAATTACAACAGCAGTAGTAAAAAATAACAACAGATTATAAACTGTACAATAACAAAACAGTTAAGTAAATTAGTCGGTAAAATATAATGAATGTAATGAGCAGACAGACCAATGCAACTCGGACAAAATGTATTTTGTTTGTGTATTAGATACAGTATTGTATTAGAAAAGTATTAATTTTAGTGAAAGACTGTATAACCTCAATTCATTGCCTGTTAATGTCCTTCAGTAGAGAAGTGATGGTTACTGTAACTATTATTATTATTTTTTTTTTTTTGCAGGTATGTATCGGATCTTCCTAAAAGTGAGAGGATGTCATGTTTAATATCCCAGTATTGGTAAGTAACTTGATTGGAACTCCAGTATGGTGAAAATCACTTGTGAAAGCTCAGGTATTTGATGAGATATATTTCTCATGAACACTGATGTCAGTGTGAAAACTAATTTTGTATAATTCAATAATATGTAAACTTAAGGCTTTAGCTAAAGAAACTTTAAGCATAACCAAACGTGAGTAGAATTCTGAAATTCGATGATGGTAGTACACTAGCAAGAATAACGAGCATCCCATTAATGGTGGACTAGCGTCGTGCAATTATCCAGGAACAGTGTTTGGAAGCTTGGGTCGTGGGCTAGCATGTGAATGAGCGTGGTGGAGGGGTGCAGTGATCCAGCAGGCGGCAGGGTGTAAGCGAGGACAGGTAGTGGGGATCATCACTCAAGCCACTTCATCCCACCACCACCTCCCAGACTTGATTATTTCACCTGCTCCTGTAGACGACTTTGTGCAGCTAGGCTTATTGCTTCCAGCTGTGTTAGTAGATATTGCTCGTTTATTTAATATGAAGAAGGGTTATACTGTGTGTGCATTTATGTGCAAGAGTATGGATTAGAACTACAGCAATTGCACACAACCATTGGCCGTACTACCCTTACACCAAAATCAGCGGGATGGTGGTGGTGGTGGGGGTTTCTCGTGTTTTTGTAGTGTGGGGTTTAGAGTGATTGTAGTGAGGAGTGGGGCGGGTTCAAATGGACTGGTGGTGCTAGTGGGGTTTACTTACTTTACTACTACTTAAGTGTTTAGGGTTAAGTGTTAAGGGTTTACTACTTAAGTGTAGTTACAGGCTCGTGGTGTCCCATCTTCTCAGTACTGTCATATGATGACCAAACCACACATCAGAAGGTGCAGAAACGACGTTTCGGTCCGTTCTGGACCATTATCGACTTGATAATTTGGGCTGGACGGTATAGCGACTGTCTCGCTTCATGCAGGTCGGCGTTCAGTCCCCGACTGTCAGAGTGGTTGGGCACCATTTCTCCCCCCCCCCCCTCCTATCACAATTACTTATCCTGTACTATATAGCCGGAATGGCTCGGCTCTGTCCCCTGATAATTCCTTCCTTCCTTCCTGCCTTGATAATGTTCCAGGAGGGACTGAAACGTCATCGTTTGTCCATCTTGTGATGTGTGGTTTGGTCATCATATCTTTAGCCTCGGTATTGTGACTCATCTGTCATATGATGCATTGAAACTACTGACGGTTTCGGCATCCACCACCACCTCGCTTACCTCTACCACTCTGCAAAAGTGGACGTTCAAATTTGTTGGCAGCTTTGTTTCCGTAGTTTGAATCTATGGCCTCATGTTGTTGAAGTTGCAATTTTCAAGATTTTTTCTGTGAATTTTGTCGATTCCCGTACTATTTTGTACGTAGTGATCATATCACGTTTTCTTGTCTTCTAGCTTTATTATATTTAATACCTCTAGTTTCTTCTTAGTGTGATGTTGGCGGTGTTGGCAATACAATTTGGTAAACAGTTGAATTTAAGGATTTGGGAGATAAAAGCGACTGAATCAGAATTGAGAATATTTGGATGGTGTGATGGTTAAAGCCCTCGCAAGCAAGAACGACCGTTTACTCTGTGAACCTGAAAATAATTGTGGACCTGGATATAATTGGGGTGACCTGGGAGGTCGTGATCTAGGAAAAGACATTAAACTTCACTACTTATTCTAAGACCAAAATATAAAATCACATAAAATAGTGCTGACATTGGAATAGTATATTATCAACTTGACAAGATGGATAACTGCTGTATTTTACTTCGGGCAGTTAATTGGGCATTTATAATATTGGTTTCTTCGATATTGCTTTCTGTGCTACATCGAAGGCCCAATACTTTTCAACACACTTCCTCAACACATAAGAGAGATAACTCGTCGACCTCTCGGTGTTCAAAAGATAACTTGATTAACAACTTCAAAAGCTGTGATTCATACGTCTGGCTTGCGAATAGCGGTGTCAAACAGCCTGGTTGACCAGACCACCAACCAGGAGGTTGCTTGTTGTTGCTCCAACTTTTTTAACAGCCTTTTATGGGGTACTGTGTCAAAGGCTTTCTGGCAGTCCAGGAACATGCAGTCTGCCCACCCTTCTCTTTCCTGCCTAATTTTTGTTGCCTGGTCAAAGAATTCTATTAAACCTACAAGGCACGGAGGAAATGTAGATGTTTATCTCTCGAAATGTTTGGTAATATGTTTATTGTTTGTGATGTGTGTATATGTATGTATTAACACGATGTACTGAACCGGGTGAGAATAGCTTGAGCTACCTCATCCCTTTGTGTGTATTTTACATCAATAAACTTATTTCAATTACAAGGCACGATTTACCATCTCTGAACCCATGTTGGTGGTGTGTTACAAAGCTATTTCCCTCCAGATGCTCTATGAGCCTTTTCCTCATGATCTTCTCTAACACCTTGCATGGTATACAAGTTAGGGAAACTGGCCTGTAGTTCAGTGCCTCCTGCCTGTCACCCTTCTTGTATATTGGGACTACGTTAGCTGTCTTCCTTTTTTTTTTGGTTGATCTCCTGTTTCCAGTGACCTGTTATACACCATGGAGAGTGGCACACTTAGTGCTTCTGTACCTTCCTTTAGTATCCATGGTGAGATTGTCAGGCCCAACAACCTTTGTCACATCCAGCTCCACCAGACAGCTTTTGACCTCATCACTGGTGAGGTCAAATTCCTTCAATGTTGATTGGTTTGCCTCCTCATTTAGTGCAGAGGCTTCTCCTTGTTCTATTGTGAAGATCTTGTTTTCTTCACACACCTCCTTGTCATTCTCTGAGTATCTGTTCTCCCCTTTTTTCAGTTTCATCACTTGTTTCTTCACTGCTGTTTTCCTCCTGTTGTGGCTGTGGAGCAGCTTTGGTTGGGTCTTGGCTTTACTCGCGATGTTGTTTTCATACTGTCTCTCTGCTTCCCTCCTTACTCTGAGGTACTCATTTCTGGCCCTCTGGTATCTCTCCCTGCTCTCCGATGTTCTGTTATTTCTGTAGTTTCTCCATGTTCTTTTACTCAGTCGCTTCGCTACCTAACATTCCTGGTTGAACATTGGATTTTTATGTTTTTCGTGTTTCTCCTTTTGGACCAGGATAAACCTGTCTGCAGCTTCCTGGCACTTCTGGGTGACATAATCCATCATGTCCTGTACAGTCTTGTCTCTTTAAGTTCTGTTTTCCATGGTATTCCCCTTAGAAAGTACCTTATATCGTCATATTTTCCTCTTCACTAATTTAGTCTTTTCCCTTCTGATCCCATCCTTGGATAGGTTATCCCTACCTCCACCAAGTACTCAAATATCAAGTCGAGTTTAGCTGGTTCATCATTGCCTCTCGCTCTTGTGGGTTCCCTGACGTGCTGGTTCAGGAAGTTCCTTGTTGCCACTTCCAAGAGTTTAGCTCTCTACGTATCTGCACCACCATGTGGGTCCCCCATTCTCCCAGTCTATCTTTCCATGGTTGAAATCGCCCATGATTAAGAGTCTTGAGCTATTCTTGCAGGCAACCGAAGCAGCTCTGTTATATTATTGGTTGCCATGTTGTTCCTATCAAACTCCTGTCTGGGTCTTCTGTCATTTAGGGGAGGGTTGTAAATTACTGCCACTATTATCTAAGGTCCACCCATTGTTCCTGTTATGTATTCTCTGAACCCGTCACAGCCCGGAATTTCCATTTCTTCAAAGCTCCAGTTCTATCTTATCAGTAGGGCCACTTCTCCTCCACCTCTCCTTACACTCTCTTTCCTTGCTATATAGTAGTCCTTTGGAAACACATTTATTATTATTAACATCTTTATTGACAAAATTAATTACAATTTTGCCTAATCTGAGGATTTTGATAATCTTATTAAATTGAGGTTAATGCTAGTATTCACTGTCACGCAGGACAGAGGGTCATACATAAGACAATAGGTCTAAACTGTAGGCTGAAGCACATATATATCATGGTTACAATCAATGTTTTAATGTGCGGATATGTGAAAACAACTTTCTATTGTGCACTGCCACACAAGGGCAGGGATGGGTTCATAAGTGATACAGCTTAGAATATAAATAGAAATTGTTCTTCATTCTTTAAAATGGACAAGCAAATTTTGGGTAAATTGTTAGGATGTCGTCCAGAACACCTGAGTCAATAAAATAGTTACACAGTTGGTGGTACAATAGGCCAGGAGGTCTAAAGTCCTTTACGGTTTCACATTCATCAATATAGTGTTCTAGTGAATGCATTAAAGGTTTATCACAGAGTTTACAATCTGAATATTCTGGTAGTGGCTCAGCCTCACTAACCTGCCAGATGTGTCTATAGCCAAGGCGAATTCGCGCAATTACTACATCACATTGCCTGGTCCGATTACTGTGCTGACCATACAAATACCTATTATTACAGAACTTGTCATAACTTTTAATACTGCAGCTTTCAGGTCTCTGTGCATTTCTTAGTTCTTCTAAATCTGAATTAATTTCTTTAATTTGTATGTTGGAACACAGCGTCTGTTATGACTCCTGACAATTTTGTTTCCATGAGAGAGAGTGTTGAGATGGCCTTAGTGTGTAGCCTGGTTACTGAAATAAACCAGTTTTAGAGTACATCTCGGGTTTGATAATATACCGTATTAACGTAACTAAACGTAAAGAAATGAAACCTAGCCCAGCGTAATGAGACCTAGCCTAACCAAACGTAATGAAACTTAGCCTAACCAAACGTAATGAAACCTAGCCTAACCAAACGTAATGAAACCTAGCCTAACCAAACGTAATGAAACCTAGCCTAACCAAACGTAATGAAACCTAGCCTAACCAAACGTAATGAAACCTAGCCTAACCAAACGTAATAAGACCTAGCCTAACCAAGCGTAATGAAACGTAACCTTGACCTAACATGGATTTGGAATAGATAATAGCACTAATTAAATAGTGGTTGTGAAGCATTTACCTTCAGGGTACCACCACCACCTCCCTGAGGACAGTTTGATATAGACGAATGAAAACTACTACACTTAAATATGACCTTAAGAAGAGTGAACATAATATTTGGTAGGCGTAGGCCTACTGATATTTTTTGTATGCAGTCCGGTGAATGTACAGACACATTGTTGTGGTGGTGGGAGAGTTGGTTATCATTGGTTATCTTGGCGTGTCCTCTCAACGTTATTGTTGAAGCTGATGACAATCATGCGGTGTGTTTCCCAGGGTCACTAGACGGAAGCACTCGGCGTCTCCCTCACCTACTTCCTTGCCTTGTCACTACATCAGTGACGAGCACCAACTATGTACGACATAATTTTAGTCTTACATTTTCTTTCGTGTCAAAGCTTATTAGTATCCTGTGTGAGTTATCGTTATCAGTGTGCCGTCTGTTCTACGGACTCTCGCTACCGTGTGAGACAATTGTTAGCTAGGTTTTAAAGTTTTGGGATCCAAGGCCAAGGTCAATAGTTTTAGGAGCAAGAGTATCAATGTTTTAAACTAACGGGTTGATAAATGTTTCCACAGATGTACGTGAATATGAATGCGATGTTACGATTAGTAGTATGAATAGGGTTTGTATTTTATGGTAGGAGTAGCAGCCTTTCCCTTCTTTCCCCATAGTCTTATTAGGGATATTGTTAATCTGTTTAGTATTAAAATTGATTTTGCTGATTTCTCCCCAACTGGTCTGGACGGTAGAACGACGGTCTCGATTCATGCAGGTCGGCGTTCAGTCCCCGACCGTCCAAGTGCTTGGGCACCATTCCTTCTCTTCCTTGAGCCCCCCCCCCCCGTCCCATCCCAAATCATTAACCTGATCCCTTCCAAGTGCTATATAGTCGTAATGGCTTGGCGCTTTCCCCCCTGATAGTTCCCTTCCTCTGAGATTTGGGGCTGGTTGTCCCGAAAGCTACCGGCCAGGAAGTGTTGAAGCCACTTCTGGCTAGGAAGAAAACAATGGCCTTCATAGTAGGCTATTGTTTTCTGTCTCTTGGCTACTGAGTACTGTGTAATATGAAACGGTGTACACAAGTTATCGACGGCCGGGTGGATGTGTACCTTGTAATAAGGGTAGTGGAATGTTGGAAGTTCCCAAAGTATTTAACTCATAACTTTTGGCTGGTACGCCATTGACTTAAAGTAACGCTAGCACTAGCACATAAAGTACTGTGCTCAGAAAAGTATTTGCTTAGCTTATTACTAAATGTAACTGAAGGTGTATTATGAGTGTAATATATTGTGACCGCGTTCTAGAACGTCACCCCCAGAATACAACAATCAAACGGGCATCCAGGATTACTATACGTAACTCGTACTATTGTGATAAAGCTTTTCGTCGTTCACCGATGCACAAATTCTTTGATGGAGCAAGAGTCTGTTGCTGTTAGTTACAATTCTTGTACCAGAAGAGAGTGAGCGAGTGTACACAGTAGTTTTAGGTAGATTTATGCTAGGAGTCTATTAAAGTGAGGCGCCTTGCGGTAGCAATTTCTCGCGCTTCAGACACTAGTTACACGCCGGTCAAGGTCACGTTCCTTTAAAGGTCACATCAGCCGGTGAGCCAGGTGCATCCTGTGCTTAGGGGGCAGGGTGGGGAACTCTTTCTTCCTGCCAATTCTACCCTTTGTCAACACCAGTGATACATTTTACCGTTTTGTTTTCCAGTTCACCCTCCTGAAGCCTCCTTGTTGTGGTGTTGTCTATTATCCCATTACTCGTCTAGCCATTTGTAATTTGTCCATTTTTATTTTGTTCTAACGTTTGATGTACAGGTATCCAGATCTATCCTTAGTTCTTCCCACTAATTGCCCCGCGCCTCTTCTCTGTCCTCTTGCGTGCTCCTCCCGTTCCTTCCTGCTGCTCCTCGCCCCTTCTACTCCTGTAAGCATGCAACTCCATGTAACTCCTGGGCGCAAGCAGTAAGTAAATTTATTCTCTGTGCGCACTAACGCTGCTGATGAAAGTTCGTATACTTTTCATCTACTATTAACAGATGTCTGACCAGTTTTCCTATTCATATTATTAAACGCTGAGCGGGACTGGCCTAATAATAAAGCATATAACATTTTTTTAGAAACTATATGAAGTCTGCCTCCACCACATCACTGCCCAATGCATTCCATCTGTAAACATCTATGACACTGAAAAAGTTATTTCTAATGCCCCTGTGGCTCATTTGGGTACTAGGTTTCCACCTGTGTCCCCTTGTTCGCATACCACCCGTGTTACAGTATCTTTACCCTGTCAATTTCCCTGAGAATTTTGTAGGTACTGATCATGTCTCCCATTACTCTTCTGTCTGTATGTATTGATATGTAGGTGTTATGACACTTACAAATACAGCTTGACAAGAATCATAAAATCTAGGAGAGGTAAAGAGAACAAAAGGTCATCAATGACATATAGAGGAATATAAAAAAAAAAGAGTACTTTTTCTCCTGTGCAAAAAACTAAAAAAATACATACCGCATTGGGGTCCAAGCACAATGGAGATGGAACTTTCACAGATGACAACAAAGACATGAGTGAAATACTAAGGATACAGTACAGTTGTTTTCAGTGAACCCTTAAACATACTGAAGATCTATAGTCCAAGAGGATATTATACTCATGGATATTATACCAACAACAAATCGTATATTAGATGTCACCCTAACCCCATTAGACTTTGAAGTAGCCATTTACGGTATGCCTACGCATCCTTCACGAGGCCCTTATTCTTGAAATTTCATATTTTTCAGGAATTGTAAAAAAAAATCACATTTCTAATATTAGAAACGGAGCCTAGATACTGGTGTTATCCCCGACATATTTAAAACAATGGCGATAACGCCACTTCACAGAGGAGTAAATAAAGCAAAGGCAAAATTTAAAGACCAATAAATTGATGTTTCAATTTAATACGCATCATAAAAATCTTTGAAAGAGTGCTGAGTAGTAAGATCATGAAACACATGGAATCAGTATTACATAACTCTAGACAACAAAGATTCAGAACAGGGCGCTTCTGCCCCTCTCAATTGGTTAAACAAGACCTTTACAAACGAGATTCCAGACCAGTGATAATTTTAAGACGAAGACAATATTGCTCTCTACGGTGGAATATTGTTTCCAGTTCACCCTCCAGAAGCCTCCTTGTTGTGGTGCTGTCTATTATCCCATTACTCATCTAGCCATTTTAAAATTATCGTGCAAAAGAGCGTACTATTGGATAGTGACAATAATAACAATAACAGTCGCATTCGTAGCTGGAGAAACTGCTGGCCTGCAGAAGATGCAAAAATCTTGTACTGGCAGAATCAACTCAATAAAACATCAAAATTATTGGGACTGCTTAAAATGAGTCCCATGAGTGCAGGTGAGAGGGATAAATAATAATTTACTCTCGGAAAATATTAAAGGGACTATTTCCAAAGCTACACACGGAAAAACACCACACGAGACCAGGAGGCATGGTTAAAAATGTAAAATAGCCCCGTTGAAAAGCAGAGGTGCGATAGGAACACAGACAATTCTATCAACATCAAAGGCCCAAGAATTTTCAACATTCTCCTTCTAACTTGAGGTTATCTTGAGATGATTTCAGGGCTTAGCGTCCCTGCGGCCCGGTTCTCGACCAGGCCTCCTTTTTATTCCCCCCCCCTTCCCCCCCAGGAAGCAGCCCATAACAGCTGTCTAACTCCCCGGTACCTATTTACTGCTAGGTAACAGGGGCATCAGGGTGAAAGAATCATTTTGCCCATTTGTTTCCGCCTCCACTGGGGATCGAACTCTGAACCTCAGGACTACGAATCCGAAGCGCTGTCCACCTAGTTGTTAGGCGCCCCTCCCAGTTGTTAGGCTAAACATAGACTGTTCAACACCATCCCAGCAAGCATTAGAAATATTGCCGGAACGAAGGTGGATGTATTCAAGAGGCACTTGGACAGGTTCTTACAAAAGGTGCCGGACCAAACTGGCTGTGGTGGATATGTGGGCCTGCGGGCCGCTCCAAGCAACAGCCTGTCGGACCAAGTTATCACAAGTCGAGCGTGGCCCCGGCTCGGGAAGTAGAATAACTCCTCAAACCCTCTCCAGGTATGTTCCAGGTAAGGGGCAAAACTAGCCGATCTCTCAAGGAGTTCAATAGAGAACTTGATAAGCACATCCAAAGGGTACTTGATCAACCGGGCTGTGATTAATATGTCAGACTGTGAGCAGCGGCACCAAACAGCTTGGTTAACCAGACAATCAACCAGAAGGGCTGGTCAGAGGTCAAGCTCTGGGACGTTGATCTTTGGAACGTCCTGTTTGGAAAAATCCTTTAGAAAAAAAAGGATTTTCCTGTTTGTCCAAGGTACACAGAATCATAATCATTACAGAGAATCGAATACACACAACCTGCTGTACCAGGGGAATTTTTGTATTAAATTGGACTTGATCGTACTATTAGTAGTAGTAGGCATCCATCAGTCTCGGGAGACTATGGATGCCTACTATTAGTGAACACCAAATTTATATTAAGTTTCTTAAAAACCGGGGAAAGTTTATCAAGTCCCACCGCATAAGGTACCACCATTGAGTTTCTAATATCTGGTTTCGCTTTGGGGACATGATTATAAAACGTACGTTTAGCTTGTCCTAACGAACAATCCGAAAACATCTCACGGTATTGTAAACTCTTCCCAGTTTCATATATTTTATCAATCTCATAAAAAACAACTCACGGCTGCACACTCACAAAGCTCGAAAAAACTTTCCTGAAAATACTGCCTGCTTAACTTTACTATGATGATTCGAATAATAATAAACATACGACCCCATTGGGTCGTATAACAGGAAAATCCTTACAATTGTGTTTGTCCCAACGTGCTTATAGTATTAGAACTGCCCAAACGTCTAGTGCATTGTATCTACACACAAGTTTGTGTAATCACACTATTAGGTGTGATGGAGCGAAAAGCATTACCAATTGCAGTTGTTTTGTGGAACGGAATTTGATTGCGTCTGCCCTAATCAGTGTCCAAATCTTCTCAATGTTAGTACTGGTATGTATAAACTTGACCCATTTTTAAGTTACAATATTGCACAACAGTTTAAGAAAAAACTCTGATAGGGAGGGTTACAATGTCTTATTCAAATATTATATTCATATATTGTGTGTTCAGTGAGGCTTTTTTATCTTTCATACTTATTCTCTGACCGCTTAATCCTTTTGACTATTCTAAGCTAATCTATACCTGTTTCTGGATAATTCTTTCCCTGGGGATGGATGGTCAGGTTCTAGTTGTTGGCTTGTACCCTCCCTTTGTTTCTCTTATTCAGTCTGGTGTGGACAACGGCTTTAATCGGCCGAAACGTTCATCTCCCTTCCCATTTCCCTGGATTTTTCGGATTCCGCGCTAGAGTGGAAAACTCCAGGGCCGAAGTTGGGGCCGTCGAAAAAAGCAAAACGGCGCCTACTTGTGCCTACTTTCACTATCATCATCATTGGTATGATACTTCCAAAAGTATCATCATTGGTATAGCATCTCTAGTTTGAAAGGTTCTTGTTATCCAACCTGTCATTTTTCTTACAGTTGTGACGGTTACTTTGTGTTCTTTAAAGGTAAGGTCTTCCGACATGAGTACCCCCAGATCATTTACATTGCCTTTTTCGTTCTATGGTATGACTTGACTGCGTTTTGTACTTGATTCCCGTTTTTATATTTTGTTCTGTAGCGTAAGAGTTGGAACATATCTTCATTAAATACCATATTGTTTTCTGTAGCCCATTGAAAGACCTGATTTAAATCTGATTGGATGTTTGCTGTCTCCTCTATGGTTTACTCATAAAAATCCTAGTGCCATCTGCAAAGGATGGTACAGTACTATAGAATGTGTCCTTGTCTACGTCCGATATGAGGATGAGACAAAGTACTCATCATGAGTACTTTGTACTTGGGCATGAGTAGCACGAGGAAGGTTTCAACTGTAATTTATCTATGTAGCCCCTGGTTACAGCTTTCCAAATTATCCAAAACATTTTCCTTGTAGAGACGTTATCTTGAGAAGGAATGAGTAGGCGATAATTGTACAAATTTTACAGATGAGGAGTCACAGTAACGTGGGTGAACATTAGGAACAACCCACAAGTTTGAAAATGAAGAATTGACGACGTTTCGGTAATTTATATTGGTTTCGTTTTCAGACTTTGAGTATTGTGAGTATTTTGTACAAACATTTCTGCTTTACAGACATATCGCAAGAACGCTTAAATATACTAAATTTCAGTTGGGAACGTATTATTAGCATTATTATATTTGCACCATTATTAGCATTATTATATTAGCACCATTAGCATTACTATTAGTACCGTATTATCAGGCATGTATTAGCACCATGTCATATACCTGGTGTATACAGTTTCCCCCTTCCCCTTTAATGCCTTTCCTCCTCCCCTCTCTCTACTACCCTTACTGCTCTCTGCCCTTCCACCTTTACTGCTCTTCCTTTTCCTAGAGCTCCGTATTACTCTTGATTTTTTGTAGTTTCTCTGCGTCTTTGATACTTGTCACCGTGTGCTACCAGCCCACTTCTCCCACGTCATGCTCGTTACGGTTTTTCAGGGGAGCGTAATAGTGTGTGCGGGTGTTATTTCACTATTAAAGCTAAGGTGGGTCTGAGATACAGCGATGCTGACTCCTCCCTGTCTGGCCAGTACTCGCTCTGTCTCGGTGCTGCTGCTCCTTGTACTCGTGCTTCTGTAGTGTTGTCTATCGTTCCACTCGTGATCATCAGGTGTGACTCTATTTTGTTTCTGGTAGTTGTCTGCCTTGCTTGCTATACACCGTGTTGTGGTGGGAGAGTTGGGGGAGGAGGAGGAGGGGGAGCACTTCACGTATTTTGACCACCTGCAAGATAGCCGGTGGCTGAGCGGACAGAACACTAGACGCGTAATCCTGTGGTCCCGGGTTCGATCCTGAGCGCCGGCGAGAAACAACGGGCAGAGTTTCTTTCACCCTGATGCCCCTGTTACCTAGCAGTAAATAGGTACCTGGGAGTTAGTCAGCTGTCACGGGCTGCTTCCTGGGGGTGGAGGCCTGGTCGAGGACCGGGCCGCGGGGACACTAAGCCTCGAAATCATCTCAAGATAACCTCAAGATAGTTGTGGAAGTGTGGCCTGAGAAGCTCTCCTTTTGGCCGCGAGAGAGGAGACAGACCCTTAAGTGTTAGGAAAAATAAGTATATACTCTCCGTGAAAGGTATACCTGATCTACTGGGTTGTAGGTCCTCCGTCGGACTGTGAGCTACAAGCACCGACACCCTTTTTGACCAGGCCATCAGAACCCGGGCCACGGGTGCTGTGATCCCCAGACTGATCAAAATGCTTGTCTGTTGGGGTGGCGAGTTGACATTGTAAGTCTAACGCTGAAACTTGTGGGAATAATAGTTATTATGCCAAATAAATTAATAAATATACAAATCAATGAATCTTGCCTACTAATTTCTCCTTCCTTTTCGAGTTGTTTCTTTCCCGGTTGTTTTAGTGCTACTGTCCCATATACCATTGATCCGTGCCTGGTTACCGTCCCCTCCCCCTCCCACCCTCCCCATTACTTGAGAATTCCCGGCAGGCGGGAGCTTGTGAAGGTGCGGTAGCTTGCTGCTGTCGTTGGCTCAGGCTGGAGGAGCCTTGGCGGGGACGACGACGTCGCTCCTCCCCCTTCCCCTCCCCCCTCCCCCCTCCCCCCTTTCCCCTCCCCCCTCCCCCCCTTTCCCCTCCCCCCCCTTTCCCCTCCCCCCCCTTTCCCCTCCCCCCCCTTTCCCCTCCCCCCCCTTTCCCCTCCCCCCCCTTTCCCCTCCCCCCCTTTCCCCTCCCCCCCCTTTCCCCTCCCCCCCCTTTCCCCTCCCCCCCCCTTTCCCCTCCCCCCCCTTTCCCCTCCCCCCCCCTTTCCCCTCCCCCCCCTTTCCCCTCCCCCCCCCTTTCCCCTCCCTCCCCCTTTCCCCTCCCCCCCTTTCCCCTCCCCCTCCCTCTTCATCCTCTCTTAAAGTTTTCTAGAAATCTCTCCCGTGGTTCGGTTAAGTAACGCAAGGCGTTTTGGCTTTGGGTCAATAAAGTGATTCTTTATTCACCCAAAACCCAGTATTGTGATTCTTGGTTTTGCGTCGCTGCATAATACTAAAACGTAATTATTGGGACTATTTTAGTATTGTGTTGATGCAGTAAATACTGCATCAACACTGCTGATACTGTGCGCTTTCATCCAGCGTAAAGTTTATATATTGCTGGGTTTAGGATGCTGCGAGGAGTATTGCTTCAATAGTCTTGAGGTAGAGTCTTCATTTAGGTCTGCTTAAGGTTTTAATTAGTCAATATTTCCTTATCTACTGATATTTATTATTCGACATTGACTATTGTAGAGGGAGTTGTATGAGCTTGGTTGTATTTTGATCTAGATATGGTGACCCCGTTGGTTTAAGAAGTATTTGCGTATATACAAATACACAAGTAATCACACACGCGCTTGCATGCACTCGCACGCACGCGAGAGAGTTCTTCCATTCTTGTACAGCACACATAGCGTTTCGGACAAGTCCTTAATCCTAATATTCCCCAGAATACGACCCGCCAAATCGTTTAACAACCAGGGGCTAGATTCACGAAGCAGTTACGCAAACACTTACGAACCTGTACATCTTTTCTCAATCTTTGGCTGCTTTGTTTACAATTATTAAACAGTTAATGAGCTCCGAAGCACCAGGAGGCTGTTTATAACAACAACAACAGTTGATTGGCAAGTTTTCATGCTTGCAAACTGTTTAATAAATGTAACCAAAGTTGTCAAAGATTGAGGAAAAGATGTACACGTTCGTAAGTACTTGCGTAACTGCTTCGTGAATCTGACCCCAGGTACCCATTATACTGCTGGGTAAACAGAGGCTACAGTTAAGGATTGGCGCCCGGTAAAGACGCCACGGGGACCAAATTTACTTACCAGTCCCCGTTGCATTTTATTAATTACAGTACAGTATTACTTTATCCAATTCTATGTTCTTAACAGTATCCTCTTAATGCTACCATAGGTTAGCTAATACATATTTTATATATTATTTGTCATTGGTAGGAACTATATTTACTATCAAAGTATCTCTGCCCTTGGGAAAGTCTAGTACTGTGTAGACTTGTGTGAAGGTACTTGTAGGTGTGTGAAAATTGAACACCCAACGCACAAATCTGAAAATAAAGGAATTAATGACGTTTCGGTCTGTCCTTGACCGAAACGTCGTGTAACGTCCCTTTATTTTCAAATTTGTAAATTGGGTGTCCAATTTTCAGCCAGGTTATTGTGACTGCATAATACTGTGTAGTAGGCACGGCAGACTGTCACTGTCATCCATATATTATTGAAATGTTGTAATGTTCCTAAGCTAAATAAATAATTTTCGGTGTTATTGGCGGAGAATAAGCTAAGCGGTTATTACGTATACTCGTTCCCCACAGCCTATTCCGGGACACTCGTATATTATAGTGGCTAACTACTAAAATTAGAGTAGATCAAATATTGTCTGGTACCTGGTTGATGGGGTTCTGGGAGTTCTACTCCCCAAGCCCGGCCCGAGGCCAGGCTTGACTTGTGAGAGTTTGGTCCACCAGGCTGTTGCTTGGAGCGGCCCGCAGGCCCACATACCCACCACAGCCCGGTTGGTCCGGCACTCCTTGGAGGAATAAATCTAGTTTCCTCTTGAAGATGTCCACGGTTGTTCCGGCAATATTTCTTATGCTCGCTGGGAGGGTGTTGAACAACCGCGGATACCATGTATACCACTCCGCCCATCATGTCCACTCACCCACCTCTCGCTCTCACTTATCATACTCGCCCTCTCACCTCTGAGCTTACACGCCTTACGGCCTCTCACTTGTTTCCTTCGTCCTGTGATGCTGCACGGCAGTAGTAAACAAACAGCATCACCTGTCCAGCTGGCTGCTGCATGATATAGTCTGTAAGATATGACTGGCCAGATTAAGCATATACTGCAATAACATGTGTAATGGTAATGTATACGAGTCTCGCCCACAGGAAGACCAATATGACGAGCACCGTGATAATGGTGCCACTTGTCAGCCCCGTAAGCAGCCTTTATATTTGCATTTTCTCATCATTTACTTTGTGTGCAAATATAAAACCTTCACAGTCTCTTGGTCGTTTACACTTATTTGGATATTTCGTGATAAGAAACTCGTGGAGTGGAACACGTTTTAGGAAGTTTAATGAGTATCTAGTTTTTATGGAAATATAATTATTGCATGTACACTTCCTTATACCCGCATCTTATGTTTAAATTAGGCGCAGTGTGGTGGTGGGTTGTAAGCGGTCATGGAGGTGGGTGGAGTGGTTGTGGTGTTAGGGTAGGTGGAGTGAGTGTTGGTGTGTGGCCAGAGTTGTGGGGAGTAGTGGAGCCTGTTGGGGAGAGTGGCACGCGGTGATCTGGCCAGGTTATCTGGAGAGGATTTTAGGGCTTAGCGTCCCCGCGGCCCGGTCCTCGACCAGGCCTCCTTTTTGTTACGCATCCTCAGGAAGCAGCTGTAACTCCCAGGTACCTATTTACTGCTAGGTAACAGGGGCATCAGGGTGAGAGAAACTCTGCCCATATGTCTCCGCCTCCACCGGGGATCGAACCCGGAACCTCAGGATTACGAATCCGATGCGCTGTCCACTCAGCTGTCAGGCGAGGAAGTGAATTGTTACTACACAGCTGTAGCGGTGGTAACTGATGATAGTAAAGCTGGCCGCAAGGAAAATGTAGATGTTGGCAGAGATGGATGAGTAAGTTGAATAGCAGGGCAGTGTACGGCGGTCATGTGACTCTTCAAGGTCGCCTGCCACACCACCCGCGGCACCATCCTCCCACTACACTTACACACACACAATGTTACCAAACACGCTCGCCATAATGCAACCTGCGAATAACACCTCCGTAAGGTACCCCCCCCCCCGTAGTCGTCAGTGCTGGATAGGGCTGGGGACTTTCAAGTACCCAGGTTCCTCCCCCCCCCCCACCATTGCCGAACCCCCACCCCACCACATTACACATTATAATATTTAATACACGGTCGGAGGATAGAGTAGCATGTGAGGAAATGAGATGAAGTGTGGCTGATGTTTTAATTAAGGTAAAATTGTCAGTGTGGGAGGAGGCAGACACAATGATGGACACGAGAGATAGTCACAACAGATAGTCACAACCTGCCCTCCTACCTTTATTTGGGCGCGCACCTGGCGGGAGACGCGCCAACTGTTCACAGGTAGACTCCCATAGTTTGGTACATTATACCACCACCGCCCAATGATATTGTCACATTAAATTCACTTTCATTTCCTGAGTAAATTTGTGAACAAAACGCCCTTTGCCTTCTCAGTTTGTTTGCATTGGAATTTAAACCAAAGCTATTTAACTTAATAGTGTAGACACCCAGCCCACACACCTGGAAATAAAGGAAGTGACGCCATTCCGGTCCATCCTGGAGCACTATCACGTTGTGTACAGAGTGGTGGAGAAAGTCAATATGTAAGGTAATGAATGATCCGGAACACCGATACGTCGTGACTTCCTTTATTTTCAGGTGTGTAGGTTAGGCGTCTTAATTTTCAACCACGTTATTGTGACTGACTTCTTAATAGTGTACAATATTCCGGAGAAAAACGAAGTTATCGGTAAGCAAAGCTAAGATGACCGAGCGCTACCTGTATAAACTGGATTGGAGTTTACTTGAAGGCAGCGTTAAGAAACGGCTACATCCCTCTAAATCAGTAATTCTCAACCGGACATCCGTGGAGCTAATATTATGTAGTGAGTGCATTCTAATATTAACAAAATAAAAACTAAGCAAATAAATCTCTTCTATTTTCATTTACATGCAGTTTTAACTGAGAATAATGAATGCATGCCTTGTGATATATGAATGTTTTTGTTGTACCAATAGTTAGTCAATTTTGCTGGCTCGATCTATTTTGTGGTAGGGGTCCACAAGTTAGGACGTGGGGGGGGGGGAATGGGAAATAGGACATAACAAGTTGAGAACCACGGCACTAGATAATCTTGACAACTGACGGTATTTCATCCGGGTGGAGATACTTTTTGTATGATATATTTGAAACCTGCTTCAGGGTCTTGTCAACTTTCCTCGTGTTGAAATTGAAATAAGTTTATTGAGGTAAAATACACACAAAGGGATGAGGTAGCTCAAGCTATTCTCACCCCATTCAGTACAACGTGTTAATATATACATATACACACATCACAAATAAACATATTACCAAACATTCTGAGAGGTAAACATATACATTTCCTCCTTCACAAGTAGTATGGTATCAGACGTACACACAAATACTTTTATGACCTACGTATACTGTATAGACAATTTGCAAGACACCTGCAGATAATTCAACAAAATATTACAATCTTGGTGCAAAATTCTTATATCTCTCAAGAATATCATCAACCTTTCCGTTGTGACACATCCAGGCTATTTGTTCAGGAACAGTCCTTATCTCAGTGTTTCTATATACATTAATCAACGGACAATCAAGAATATAATGGGCAAGGGTGTGAGACCTTAACATACCACATAGTTTACACTTCGTGTCATTACCATGAACATCTATCCCATATTCCCAGTAATATTTGTACCCAAGCCTGAGCCGCATGTACACAGAGTCACTCCAAGCATTTCTCCTTTTACCATAAGTGAAATGGGTGTTTTGACTCACATACATGTAGTGTTGCATGGTTTGACTTCTCTCATACATTATCTCTCTCCTCTCCACTCCCGCCTGTGCCTGAATATTTCTGATTTTGCTTCTTATTTGTCTCATTGTGAATTCTGATTCCTCGTGTTGTTTCTGAATTGAATCCTTTCTCACCCCACCTAATTTGAATGTTGCCGCCGGAGGCGACTAGTTTATTGTGCACCCCAAACTCATCCTGTGAGCGGTAACCCAAAAGAGACTACAGAGGGCACAAAAGGTCTTTATCAGATCACCTTTCCCCCCACCCTACCTCCTCACCCTTCCCCTAGTCCGGTCTTCACTAGATTGTTTGTGACTTGATCATCCGTGATTTACGAGATAGCCTCGTGCGCGCCTTCTGAATTGAATCCTCGGGTATGTATGTGGGGAGAGGTTGTTGTGGCAGGTTGTTGACTATGGTAAGTTTAACTTTGTTTGTTGATTACTTGTTTCGTCTATGTGCAGGGAGCAATGTGTTTATGGAACTAGGAAGACCATTTTGGGAGGTTGGGGGTAGATTTAGAGGTGTTGAGAGGCGTGTTAATATGGTTCAATACAACAATGAGTCGTTGTGTTGATGTTGGTTGTTTGCTGTACTTCCGCGGTAGCAGTCGAGGTGGGTGTGTTACCGGGGAAGGGGATGGCTTCCTTCGTATTCTTGACTCCATTGTTTACAAGGATGGATCAACTTGTAAGCATGTTCATTATTTCGAATGGCCGCTGTAATGAGGCTTATTCTGGTCCCTGTTGGGGCAAATTTCCCTCCTCCACGGCGAACACATTCCAGTAATGTTATAAGACGCGTTACGAATGTAAATATTTACTAATGTTTACCACAAGACTATATTTCGTGAGAGTACGTGACTCCCCGCCTTGCCTGTTATAAGGTGTTAATGAGGCAATTACCAGTATTTAGAGATGTCGGGTAGGAGTATTGTGCTCAAGACTAAATGGTAGACAACGGCAGCACCAACCGCCACTTTATCCGTGTCTTACACACAGCTGGTGGTGGTTCCATCACTTGCCATCCTAGCGAATAGACTGGAATTGTCAAGAGAAATTCACCGTTCTCGATAAGGTTGCTCGGTTATGCCTACCAAAGAATTGCCCCCCCCCCCCCCCTCCCAACTCCTGGCAGAATGTGATGTCCATGTTAGCGGGCTGTGGCAGGTAAGTAAAAACGCGACTTGGGATCACAATGCTTGCTCTTGCTTGCTGCCGCGAAGGCTTTAAGCATGATTCACTCAGGGCTTGTTTATTAACACCATTATTCCGCTGGTTAAACCTATTGGAAATACTTGTAGCGCTGGGGAATGTTCTGTAAAAAGTGGACTAAAGTGGCATGCGTGTAACGAAGGGCGTAGTCAAGATGGTGTCCAGATTCCCTCTAGACTTGCATAATGCCCACCATAAAACTAATCTTTTTCACTCGGCTGTGTATTAGCTTCTCTGCTGGCTTGAGTCTAATTACCTAAGTGTAGTTTAGGTAATTACATGTGTAATGATTAGGTAATTTAGGTAATTACTACCTATATATATATGTAGTTACAGGACAAGAGCTACGCTCGTGGTGTCCCGTCTTCCCAGTACTGTCATATAACGCTTTGAAACTAGTTAGTTTTGGCCTCCACCACCACCACCTCACTTGTTCCAACCGTCTAAACTCTGCAAAAGAAAGTTGTCTAAAAAAAAGTAGACACTTTTGTTTCCTTAGCTTGAATCTGTTTTCGTATTCTTAAAGTTGTTGGTTTCAGGAAGTCCTCTTTGTCAATTTGGTCGATTCCTGTTGTTATTTTGTAAGTGGTGATCATATCACCTCTCTTCTATTTACTAGCTTTGACATATTTAACGCCTCTAGCCTCTCCTCATAACTTGTTTTAGATTTAGCTACTCAGAACGAAGTGTTCATGTAGCACGGGCTATGGTTAGCCAGTAATTGTTTTTTCCTGTTCCGGAAGTTATTTTGTAGCATGCCTTTGTAATCGGTCTCGATAGGTTAGGTGGGTTGCTTAGGTTCGTACATTTCTGGTTAGGCAAAACAATTTCACATTTTACAGATTAGCAAATAGAGACCGAGCTGTCAAACCAGCTAATGTATCCATTACTAGATTGGCGGCCGTGACACTTCTGCCCGCCAGTATGACTGCTACATGTTGGTCCACACGTGTCACCAGGCTCCTCTTAGGCAGTCTCTTAGTTACTATTTGGGATCTTGTTAGATAGTAAATTTCTGGCCACGTTCTTTTATTAGTTTCTGATTTAGACCTTGGCCCATATATATATATATATATATATTTTGGTAGCAGTCTTTCCTGTAGACATATTTTATTAAATATGACCGAAAAAGTAAGATTAATAATTCTAACACGAATTTTCTCAATCTTTCGTACATTATGCTTCACTGCTGGAGGTAAATCAAAAATCACTTCTCCAAAATTCATTTTTATTTCTAGTCTGACGCGACACGGGCGCGTTTCGTAAAACTTATTACATTTTCAAAGACTTCACAAATACACAACTGATTAGAACTTGCATTTCCCTGATTTTATATCTACATTTGAGTGAGGTGGGAAGGGTGATGTGGCATTACATTTGAGTGAGGTGGGAAGGATGATGTGGCATTAGAGGATATTAATAGGGTATTAAAAGTATCAACACAAGACAGAACACGAAAAATCTGTTCTGTCTTTCGTGTTCTGTCTTGTGTTGATACTTTTAATACCCTATTAATATCCTCTAATGCCACATCATCCTTCCCACCTCACTCAAATGTAATGCCACATCACCCTTCCCACCTCACTCAAATGTAGATATAAAATCAGGGAAATGCAAGTTCTAATCAGTTGTGTATTTGTGAAGTCTTTGAAAATGTAATAAGTTTTACGAAACGCGCCCGTGTCGCGTCAGACTAGAAATAAAAATGAATTTTGGAGAAGTGATTTTTGATTTACCTCCAGCAGTGAAGCATAATGTACGAAAGATTGAGAAAATTCGTGTTAGAATTATTAATCTTACTTTTTCGGTCATATTTAATAAAATATATATATATATATATATATATATATATATATATATATATATATATATATATATATATATATATATATATATATATATATATATATATATATGCGAACAAGCCTGAATGGTCCCCAGGACTATATGCGAATGAAAACTCACACCCCGTCACTTCGAGTCACTTCTGGGGTGTGAGTTTTCATTCATATATATATATATATATATATATATATATATATATATATATATATATATATATATATATATATATATATAATATAATATAATATAATATAATATAATATTGTGCTGCGTCTCGGGCTAACCCATGCAGAAATCCAATGTTCTGTACACTTTCTTTTCTGCGCAGGTCAGGTAATACAGTTTGCACCCGGTGTAATTAATATTCTGAGAGGACCCATAGTGTGACGTCACAGTGAAAGGCTTGCGGTAAGAGTTGTTCCCGGCAGACGACGGGGAACGCTGCGGTGATGGAGGGGAGGCATGACCAGCCAGCCAGGCTGGCTGGCCATGTCACCAAAGAGGGCACTGCCACTGGGGGAAGATGGTGGGTATTGTTAATATCACCGGACGAGGGGAAGGGAAGTGAGATACAGGTGGTGGTAAAAGGGATACACAGTGCCAGTAGGTGGGGGTGCCACTGGGAGGAGAATGTAAGTACCGCCACGAGGGGGGACGAGGGCATGACCGTGCCACCTGGCCGGCCGTGCTGGGCATTTTAGTCACCATCTGTGGGAACCGACCTGTGAGATTTATATTTATTTAATTTATATGAATTTATATTTACGTTAATTTATATACTTCGATAGCAATTTGTATAATGATAAGTGGACTGTATTTCTGCAATAATCTCTTAATCTCACAAATCGATCCTCTACACATTAGGGGGGGTTATTAAATTAATATATATGCAGCCAATCAAACTACAGAAATAGACTACATACTATTAAACATTGAAGAGGTTCCTTATCTTATAGTACAGCAGGTTAGTCCACCAGGTATAACTAGGGTGTAGACACCAAATTATCCTCTTTGAGGTAGCTTCCATATCACCCAGTAACTGGTGCACAAATCCTTCCTCGTCTTGACCTGTCAAAAGTGCGCTAGCTGTGAAGCCAGAATCCTATATATGACAAGTATATCAGAGAAAACAGTACATGGAACATGAGGACCTGGCTTAATTACCTTTAGTTTGAGGCTTCCATGTGATCTAACCGGATAACCCTACCCAATGACATTAATGGCCACTAATGATAGATAATGGGTTTCGGATAGACACTTAACTTGAATTTGTAGACAGCGTGTTGATAATGGTACACTTTTAGTTTCCATAACACTACGTCCAAGTAAATTTAACAGGAGCCGAATTTGCTCCCGTGTGAGCCTCTGGTCTAGTATAACAACAATGGCTGCCCTCCTTCCCCACTGACGCCTGGCTTACATTGTCCAGATTTCAGAACGTGATAGAAGGGTCACATTTACTCTACTTTAATATTGATAATTAAGTTAATTTATATAAGATGTTTTTATGATGGTAAAGTCCAAAGACTAATGTATTTAAGAATAATTCCCACCATAATAGGTGGTGAATTATAATAGTATGTGGTGATGATATCCCGTTTTCTATAGACGGTAATTCCACTACAAGTTACGTTTTCTATGGGTAACTTGTTGGTAATACAGCTCTTATCTGTCTGTATGAAATAAAATGGTGTCGGATTTTCCGACATAATTCCCCAGGGGCTGCTCACGGGTCGAAGTCCTCTTTAGAACAGACGAACACCGATACTCCTCCTTCGAATTATTACATTAATTTGATGTTAGTAGTTATTAATCACACATTTGTGTGTCTGTTCGTACAGGACGGATGTCCCGTACTAGAGTTGCAGGGGTTAGAAGTCTAATGCAATTTCATTTCCCTGTCAACTCTTGAAAGGCTAATATTCAAGCCTTATTACATATTATTTAACCCAGAAGACTGAATGTGATCAAGTACTACAGTCAAGTATGATTCAGGGACTGCAGTGAGATCAGTGACATTAGATATAACTTGAAGTTTCTTCAGGTAACTGGTCACTGATATATAAACACTGAGGCCCATGGAATGCATCTTGATTAAATAATAAATGTATCAAATCAGTCATCAGATTTATTGGGGTTTAATTTAGTTAATTGATTCAGAAGATTGAATAGCTCATCATTAAAGTAAAGTATGGTTCTGAGACTGCAGTGGGTTCAGTGACATTGGTCGCAGTGACTTGTAGCTGTTTTAGGCTACTGTTCACTGATTTGCCACTGAGGCCTCATGAACTCTTCTTCAGCTTTAAATGATGATACTAACATCAACCTCTGTTACTATAGTCAGCTGTAATCTCCTTAGTATAATGCTACTGGAGAAATATAATCAGCTGACAAATTTAGATTCTACTTGTATTGTTTATCTGCAGGCATAGGTCTCCTCAGGTTTGATACTGGGCCTGAGAGTAATTTACCTCCTGCAGAGTTTAACATGGTTATGCCCTGATATTTAGTAGGGCTACCGATGAATCGATGACAATAGTCTGTCCCTACAAGGAGACCGAAGTCGGTGAGGTGATCAGACTTAATATTATCTGCCAATTTTATTCCTCTATTTCTCAGGAATTTGGCTGTTGCTCTCAGACCTTGAACTTGTAGGTCTACTGGTATTTTGTCCACCACAATGGCTTGTACTCGACAGACGTACCTGCCTAAACGCACTGATGGTTGTACCACCTGGTAGACTTGAGGTCCTGCATCTGTTACAAACCCTGAGATGTTGAATGACATCTGGGCTACAGGCCTTAATTGTAATTCATCTGCCAATTTTTTAGTGATATATGTTCTCTGGGATCCTTGGTCAAACAACCCACGGGTATGGACCTTGGCCCTCTTATTCAGGATGGTAATTTGGGCAGTAGGCAAAGTCGTATTACCTTTAGACTTTGCCGATTGGACACTCTTTGTTTGTTGCACCTTGCAGTACTGTACTGTGGTGGGAATGCTATCTTCCACCTTGGGGTTTGGAGACGTTGTTTTGGTGTCTCTGCACAATGCTGCATGGTGTCGACCTTTGTTACACCTATTACAGGTGTGTAATTGGGTATCACAGTCGTTGATGTTATGTTTCCTGAGGCACCTCGTGCAATGTTGCAAATCTTTGAGTCGCTCAACACGGGCGTCACTATCAGGAAAATTAGGGCAGTGGTACATTGAATGTTTCTCATTGCAGAACAAACATGTTCCATAGCTTCCTGTACCCTTTGGTGTCACGTTCTTGGGTGACACAGTAACTATAGGCTTGGAGGGTCCCACTGCATATACGCCCACACTGCCACTGTTCCACTTTGGTGTTGAATTATATTGTCTAGATTGATTTGGAGTACCTTTGGTACTCTGTGGTTTACTATTATTGGTTTCTGAGGGTTTACTTGGTGGTTTTAATTTGTCATGTGTTCGTAATTGATGAACTACTGACTTTAAACCTTCAGATATTTCATTCATGGATAAGATGCTTTTATTGTAATGAGCACTCATTTGTCTCAATATGTCCCTAGGTATTTTCTCCTGGACAATTATTTTCAAGACCCACTCAGCCCCGTTTGTATCTGCTGTCAGGCTGAGGGCATTGATCAATGATTCTACCTCCAGCTTGAAGACTTGGAGTGAATCAGCTGAAGCCTCCGGTGGGGGTAAATGCAACAGCTCATGAACTAAATGTGATGTTCTTACTTCTGGATCAGCATAATTATCCTTGAGGAGTTTTACTGCCAGATCATAGCCGTCATTAGTTAATCTCAGATGGGATACTACTGTTTTAGCCTCACCTGATAATTGGCCTTGCAAATAAGAGAATTTACTACTCTTTGGTAAAGATTGTTTTGAGTCGACAAGGTCAACGAATTTGTTCCAAAATTCATCCCAATCTTCCTCGTCTTTTCCTGAGAAAGTGGGTAAATTAATTGGAGGGAGTCGAGCTTCTGCTTGACTCGTATTAGATGCAACTGTTGTTGTTGTTGCTGTTGCCTTGTTCTGGGCAATTAATTTGACATAAGGCTGTAACGTGGCCTGAGTGTGATCTTCATAATTCGCAAGATCAACCATAATGTCGTCTATTTCTGTTTCTGATAAATTGGTGTTGGCAAGTTCAGCCACATATGTTGCTATTTGACATTTGATTTGCTCAAATTTACCTGCAGCTGCTTGATAATAGCTTTCCAGGTCAGCATAATCAACTGTTGATTGTTGTGACAAATCTTCACATTTCTTGATCTGTCTTGTTAAGTGGCCTTTAAGACCTGCAAGGGTTATTTTCATTCTCCCTGCATTATCCATACTGGCTAGTTGGTGAAGCCTTGTGGGGCTTGTACTTGGGCTGCTCATAATACTGAACAAACTCTAATGATAGCCTAGGGTAAATTCTGCACTCACTAGGCAATAATCCTACCTCTACTAGAGGTTAGCACTTAAAATTAATACACATTATATATATACAATCATACACACTAATGATTTGAGTGATAAACCAGTGTCACTGGAAGTACCTTTAGGTTAGCTCTTCTATATCACCCTAGGATGGTAGAGACACTAATTAATCACTCAAAGGTGTAATGATCATAAGTAAATTATTATATATACAACTCAACTCGAGTTGATAAAAATTACACCCAAAATAGGGTCTGGACCATTCATTAATGGTGCTAGGTTAATCAATATAGTACAACTGACTATGGTAATAATGGGACTAGGGTGAACGATAATAGTTCAACTAGTCAATGGTTAATATCCTACCCTGTTGTGGGTTGGCAATTAGTAAATATTATACTATGATCACTAGTGCAATATATATTAAATAATTCTCTATTTTGGAGAAATAATATACACAATTATTGTTAATAGCCTCTTAATTAGCCTCTATGAAACTTCTAATATTATCTAGAAGTATTAAATGTTATTAGTGACCTCGCGAAATAAACTCCACAAAATTCGTGGATAATCTCTCGCGAAATGTAACACCACGAAATCCGTGAACAATCTCGCGAAGACACAGTCACTAATTTGGCTGGTTTCTATATTAGCGCTGTCATTTCACGAAATAACACGCCACCAAATATCTGTGGGTGTGCATGAAACCGCTGATGAGGCAGATCTGAACTGAGCGGGGCTCGTGAACTCGCACGAGGCAACGCCGCCGTCATGACTGCTGGCTTTGTTTAAATCACACTGCACTAGATATTTAATGAATCCACTGGTTTGGTTAACTGGTTCATCCGGTACTAAGATGACCAAATGTGGGTTCATAGGATCAAATAATCCGTCATCCGGTTCGAAGGACCAAATAATGTGGGAACCGACCTGTGAGATTTATATTTATTTAATTTATATGAATTTATATTTACGTTAATTTATATACTTCGATAGCAATTTGTATAATGATAAGTGGACTGTATTTCTGCAATAATCTCTTAATCTCACAAATCGATCCTCTACACATTAGGGGGGGTTATTAAATTAATATATATGCAGCCAATCAAACTACAGAAATAGACTACATACTATTAAACATTGAAGAGGTTCCTTATCTTATAGTACAGCAGGTTAGTCCACCAGGTATAACTAGGGTGTAGACACCAAATTATCCTCTTTGAGGTAGCTTCCATATCACCCAGTAACTGGTGCACAAATCCTTCCTCGTCTTGACCTGTCAAAAGTGCGCTAGCTGTGAAGCCAGAATCCTATATATGACAAGTATATCAGAGAAAACAGTACATGGAACATGAGGACCTGGCTTAATTACCTTTAGTTTGAGGCTTCCATGTGATCTAACCGGATAACCCTACCCAATGACATTAATGGCCACTAATGATAGATAATGGGTTTCGGATAGACACTTAACTTGAATTTGTAGACAGCGTGTTGATAATGGTACACTTTTAGTTTCCATAACACTACGTCCAAGTAAATTTAACAGGAGCCGAATTTGCTCCCGTGTGAGCCTCTGGTCTAGTATAACAACAATGGCTGCCCTCCTTCCCCACTGACGCCTGGCTTACATTGTCCAGATTTCAGAACGTGATAGAAGGGTCACATTTACTCTACTTTAATATTGATAATTAAGTTAATTTATATAAGATGTTTTTATGATGGTAAAGTCCAAAGACTAATGTATTTAAGAATAATTCCCACCATAATAGGTGGTGAATTATAATAGTATGTGGTGATGATATCCCGTTTTCTATAGACGGTAATTCCACTACAAGTTACGTTTTCTATGGGTAACTTGTTGGTAATACAGCTCTTATCTGTCTGTATGAAATAAAATGGTGTCGGATTTTCCGACACCATCTGTTCACTTACATGTGATCTCGTCCTTGTCCTAGGCCCTCTTGTTATTCGTTGCTTGACCTTCCTGTCATCATCATTGTTGTCACAATGCATCATAAACTGTTCTCTATCATCAGTTGTTACCATCACAGTACACGTCGTGCCACCACCTGTTATCACAGTACACGTCTTGTACACACCCACCTCTCACCTGTCTCCACCCCCCCCCCTTCCCCTCCCAAGAAAGCCAGTATGAGCCATTCTCTTTGATAAATTACGTTTGTGATTTTTTTGTGTCCCTTGCTCACCTGTTTTCCCCCGTCAACTTCAACACAAGCACCCCCGTCCCACCTGCCCACTATTTGTCGTATTCATGTTGCCTGGGTCGTGGTTCGCTCAACTTTACTCTTGCCAGGCTCAGAGTGAGTAGTGTTGTTGGTACTGACAGTATTCTGCTGTCAGACGTGGCTAGTCCCGCTAGCGGAGCTGACAGCTTGCTCGCTGTGATGACATTATCTCTTACCTCTTCGGTATGGTTGTCACTGTCATGGTGGTACCGTCACTGTCATGGTGATAAAGTTCCTTATTCGTGAGGTTGCTCATGTGTACACTGGGTCAGGTGTGGTCTTGGCGACCTAGAAAAGTTTAGGTTAGATGACAAATTTTTCATATCGTTTAGACTATCAATAGTACAAAATATTGACATTTTTGATCTGTTTGATTTATGCCTGCATGCATTATCATATTGTGTGTGTTGTGGTGTATTACTGTCCAAAGGCTGCCTGTCAGTATGACAGGAGTATGCAGTGTGCCTATGTGATTACCTGTCATAGTGCCACCTGAACCTGTTAACGCTGCCCTGGCCAGTTTAGGCACTCCAGGTATTAATTTGCCATTTATTTAATATTTAAAGTCTTTTCAATTACTGTATTAATGTTTTTTATGGTTGCAGTCGCGTTTTCAATCAAATTTCTCTGATAATATAAAACTTCCTGTTTTTTAAAAGGTTATTTATAAGAGGCCGTTGCTTGGGTGTAGCTTGTGGTGGTGGTGGTTTAAACTTGTGCTGTAATAGGAAGGCCAGTTGTCTCCGTGTCTCTTGTGTATATTTTAAGATTCATTTGTATTTGTGGTGCAGTATATGGTTGATATTGTCTTGAGGTGTATGTGTAACCACTCCCGTCATCGCAGGTAGTTCCTAGTGTTTAAAGGTGAGCGCCATATCAAAGTTGTGGCAGGTTAAAGAGGACAGTTGAGTGGCCCGGCGGGCGAAACATTGCTCCAGTAAGGGTTTAATTATTGTTGACTCAAATTCATCAACGATGATTCAGCGTAATATAAAATTTCCTCGTGGGGGGGAAAGAGGAGCACATTTCCAACCTCCCGGTTTTAGAAATGCTAAAATAAACAGCTTATCTCATAGACTATTGTTACTTGCATAGGAAATTATATTTTTATAATTGTGAAAAACGGGAAGGAAGGAGGAGAGGGGAGATTTTAAGAGCTTGGGAGGCAGTATTGTTAAGGTGTGTTATTGCGGCGAGGCGTTGAGCAGGTAGTGCCGAGTGGTGACTGTGTTCCAGGCTTAGTTAACATAAACCTGTTAAATGGGAACTCTTGTGCCAGGCATGTTACTCCAGCCCCGGAACTTTATGAACATGTATACCTAGACACTTACTGTGTAAGTACAAGAGCGTATCGTGTGTGGCTGAGGACACCTGTACATGACCTGGCAACATCTTATCACTTGTTTCTCTACATCACGGTCAAGGTGGTAGTTGCGTGTGGAGGGGGTCTTGAGTGCGTGCCTGCGTGCGTACGCACAATAATAAGGCTTTGCTGAAGGTTTTTGTGAATTGGGTTTGTTGCATATAGAGGGTTTTGCAGGTGCAGCGTAGCACCTGGTGGTTGGAGGCAGGAGCACTGCGCGCCTTATACGGGCGTAAGAATGCCCAATTGGCATCACTGCAATTATGCTGCATCCACCATGGCGGTGGTGGTGTTGGCGGACTCTGCCTTGTACTGGACCTCAAGAAGCGAGGCTTTGCCGGTCGCCAGTTCTCAGGGTTCTATTCAGGCATCCCGGCTCACAGTTCAGGTTTTATTGTTTACCGCCTGATCAGTAATGTTTTTGTTAGGTGCTCCCATACCCACAGTCGGTAGAACCCGAGTGACCATGTACCTCCTACAGGACAAGTTCCCTCTTACTCTCTAGTCTTCTTACAATTTCCCCATTATGAATGAGGTGAAGGGTGAGGGAGGGCAGTCAGTGTTAGGAGTGTGTCCACTTAGCTGGCTGGTTCAGTCGTTCTATCTAATACAAGAAATATTACAGAACAACAAATTTAGATTTCCAAGAGGACAAGTTCCTGCATGAAGTTAGGATCAGCCGAGTTGTAATGGTTGTGGGGGCGTACGGGCTGCTGCAACCAGGAACCTTACAGATTATCAGAAGAAAAGCCTGGTCCCCCACTTGGTCTAGGCAAGCAGAACTACTCTCGACATTGACTATAGGGTAAATCATAGATGAAGAGGTAATCTTTTGCTATGGTGGATGGAACCACCACCTCTCGTACATCAGCAAGGAGGATTTATCATCGTAATTTATGTATTTTATGGGATCCCCCAGGCGTTGGTCTCAGACCTGTCGAATTCCACAGTGTGCCATTCTGTTCCCAAGAGGGGCAGGGCAGGTGAGAAACAACCTTTTATTGAGCGCTTGGATTTTACCTGACGTCCAAATGGGACAGCTGGTGTGTTGAGCTGGTAGGACATGCTGCTCAGCTTCGGCTGTGGGCTTACTTTTGGCTGGGCTTGAGCTGATGACGTAATGCTAATGGAAGACTGGTGTGAACAATGATCTCTGAATAAACTGGTATATGCGTGCTCAAGGGGTACATTCATGCCAGGGAAATGTGCCGTCCCAGATATGCTACTGGTTGAATACCATCTCTGGTTTCGTCTTCTCATTGGCCTTCTCAGAGAAAATACCCAGACCATGTTCTGAACTGAACGTTTATGTATCAGTCACCATGCTAAAATAAAAACATTCATAACCTTACCAATGACCGTCGTTCGATAATATTGTTGCACTGCAGAAGACCTATTGGATGATAAAACACCTATTGGGCAATACGAGGCAGCAGCTATTTATAACCACCCAAACGTATTAATATATACTGTACAGTTATCATAACCTGTGGTTTAAGCAACCAACGATCCCACATGTGTTATGTTACCCGGTAATTGGTTCCATAAATCAACCCCCCATGTTTCCAAACAACTAATTACCGAGAACATTTCTGAATCTAATTTTCTCCCCTTCATATTCATTGATTCTATTTCTATTCTGTGTTGATTTACTAAACAAATTATCGTTTCATAAATAGTTTTTGGCAGCTGCATATGCGAACGTACCCAAGTATTTTAATAAAACAAAAAAGTCTTGTTTACTCACTTTAGATTTTTTTCCTTATGGAAGTCGTTGGAATTTGTCAGCGTTGAACGTCACATTGTTTTCTGTTTGCCATTGGCAAGTAAAGTACGGTAGTAAGAGGAAGCACGAGGTCAGTGTAGCAGGATATACTGTACCATTAATGTATAACGACTTACTGTAAATGTATAGCTGTTGAAATTAAAACATTCTCTGTAACTAGCTGACATGTAACTATAAGGTGTGAAGGATAGATGAAATTGTTTATGTAAACAATATGACCTAAGATGAGGTCTGATAGACATTTTGTGGCCTCTGTAATACTTTTGCGCTACCGCTCACAGGATGACTATGGGGTGCACAATAAACTAGCAGCCTCCGGCGGCAACAATCAAAATCAAGGATTTGCTGACTTTGGGCATTCTTCTCCCAGACAGTTTTCCAGCCGGTCCCCTAAAATAAAAGTACCTATAGTAAGTATTTGGTCGAAGGTACCAATATGTAGTGATGGACCAACACAAAGCTGCGTTATTGAATTTGGACAAAAACGAAACTTTGTTAATCGCAACATAAATGCAAGACATAACTTAATATGTAGCAGTGCTCGGCCTAATACATGCTGTCTTGGGCCTAATATAGTACATGTGTCCTATACTTGGCCTAAGAATATTTTAGTTTGGTTTTTAGCTTTATTTTCCCGGTCTCTACGAAGGTGGTTTACTGTTGGCCCATCGTAGCCTGGTGGATAGCGCGCAGGACTCGTAATTCTGTGGCGCGGGTTCGATTCCCGCACGAGGCAGAAACAAATGGGCAAAGTTTCTTTCACCCTGAATGCCCCTGTTACCTAGCAGTAAATAGGTACCTGGGTGTTAGTCAGCTGTCACGGGCCGCTTCCTGGGGGTGGAGGCCTGGTCGAGGACCGGGCCGCGGGGACACTAAAGCCCCGAAATCATCTCAAGATAATCTCAAGATAATCACTATATATTGGTACTGTGGGGCCAAATAGTTACTGTAAGTACTATCATTTCAGGAGGATGGGTTGCAATATTCATACTTAGTATTTTGGTGTTGGCGAAAGGTGGTACGAAACTCCTACATTTTATTTGTAATGCTTTTACTATTTGTGTAATATATTTATTGGTCATTTTGTTTATGCTTGTATCCCGTCTTGTGACCTATGTTCTCTCAAGAATACTTTGTAATAACCCTTCAAGTTTTCTTCTTACGTAATTTGGAAGTATTGGAAGGTGGTGGTATGTTGGAGGGTAGAGGGGGTGGTGATGGTGGGTGTTAGTGGTGGATGGTAGCCATATGTTGGAGGGTAGAGGGGGTGGTGATGGTGGGTGTTAGTGGTGGATGGTAGCCATGTGTTGGTGGGTGTTAGTGGTGGATGGTAGCCATGTGTTGGTGGGTGATAGTGGTGGATGGTAGCCATATGTTGGGGGGTGGAGGGGGTGGTGATGGTGGGTGTTAGTGGTGGATGGTAGCCATGTGTTGGTGGGTGTTAGTGGTGGATGGTAGCCATGTGTTGGTGGGTGATAGTGGTGGATGGTAGCCATATGTTGGGGGGTGGAGGGGGTGGTGATGGTGGGTGTTACAGTGGTGGATGGTAGCCATATGTTGGTGGGTGATAGTGGTGGATGGTAGCCATATGTTGGAGCAGTAGAGGGGTGGTGATGGTGGGTGTTACAGTGGTGGATGGTAGCCATATGTTGGGGGGTAGAGGGGGTGGTGATGGTGGGTGTTACAGTGGTGGATGGTAGCCATATGTTGGTGGGTGATAGTGGTGGATGGTAGCCATATGTTGGAGCAGTAGAGGGGGTGGTGATGGTGGGTGTTACAGTGGTGGATGGTAGCCATATGTTGGTGGGTGATAGTGGTGGATGGTAGCCATATGTTGGAGCAGTAGAGGGGGTGGTGATGGTGGGTGTTACAGTGGTGGATGGTAGCCATATGTTGGTGGGTGATAGTGGTGGATGGTAGCCATATGTTGGTGGGTGATAGTGGTGGATGGTAGCCATATGTTGGAGCAGTAGAGGGGGTGGTGATGGTGGGTGTTAGTGGTGGATGGTAGCCATGTGTTGGTGGGTGTTAGTGGTGGATGGTAGCCATGTGTTGGTGGGTGATAGTGGTGGATGGTAGCCATATGTTGGAGGGTAGAGGGGGTGGTGATGGTGGGTGTTACAGTGGTGATGGTAGCCATGGTTTAGGGCGAGGGTGGAGCACCTGGGCGTGGGCCCGTGTGGGCGAGGCCCGTCCTCTCTCACCATCACAGCCTCGGCAACATGACCACTGCTCACCTTACGCTCCTTGGCTTCCTACTGTAATAATATATATATATATATATATATATATATATATATATATATATATATGTTTATAAACATATAATTTTTATTATATATACATACACACCTGAGGGCACAGTCCTTACACCACTGGTTTTGCTCATTCTTATATCAGATATAGACAACAATTAAGAGTCACAGCTTCGTGTCATCCTTTGTAGATGCTACAAAAATCACCACAATTACTTGTGTAGAAGACATTGAATGATTACTAGTTAATATCGGCAAAGTCTTCCATTAGGAAACGAAAACACTCCAGTCCAGAGATTCCAACAGTGTGCTTCTACTATACAAATCACTTGTGCTGCCCCGCATTGAGTACTGCTCGATACTCTTCCCCTTTCAAAGTAGGAGAGATTTCTGTAATGGAGGGAATAGAGAGAACGTGTACGGAACGTAGAAACACGATAAAGCACTTAAATAATTAGGAAGGTATCAAAGCTTTCAGAATGTACTCATGTACTCTCTGGAAAGGAAATGGTGTCCAAGGCTATTCAGTATCCTTCCAGCAAGCATAAGAAATATTGCCGATTCTAAATAGACACCTTCCTGGAAGACGTGCCGAAGCAACCTATTGAGCCTGGTGTAATAGTGGTATTATTGTACATCAGGCATTGGTGTGGTATATTAGACGTCATTATAGTTTGGTATTTAGCAATACCTGATGATGGTTACAGGACATCCTGGTAGTGTCAAAACTTATAAATAACACAAAACACGAGAGGAAGTAAGTGATAAATGACGAGTATTACAAAGTAAATCGACTACCACAAGCTGAAGCATTTTGATTCCCATTCACAGGATAAGGTTACAGTAGAGGGGCTAAGTTAGGTTAGGCAGTTATGCTTTCAGTAATGTAAAGAAGCACAAATGGTCGCTCTGCAACCCATGCTGTGAAGTACCGCCAGGCTGTTGTTGGTGCATTAGTGTTCGCTCACTTCCCTACCTTATGCCCTACCCAAATACCTCATGGCCACATGAGCTTGTATCAAATAGCGCATTTCCATATGACTTGTTTCCAAATGGAACATTATCCAGGCATTGAGGTAGTTCCGAGGATCAAAAACCACGCTGCCCATTTTCTGACCAGGCCTCGTAATTGGTGGCCTGGTCATCCAGGCCTCCTGCTTGGTCGACCAGGCCTCGTAATTGGTGGCCTGGTTAACCAGGCCTCCTGCTTGGTCGACCAGGCCTCGTAATTGGTGGCCTGGTTAACCAGGCCTCCTGCTTGGTCGACCAGGCCTCGTAATTGGTGGCCTGGTCAACCAGGCCTCGTGCTTGGTGGCCTGGTCGACCAGGCCTCGTGCTTGGTGGCCTGGTCGACCAGGCCTCGTGCTTGGTGACCTGGTCGACCAGGCCTCGTGCTTGGTGGCCTGGTCGACCAGGCCTCGTTCTTGGTGGCCTGGTCGACCAGGCCTCGTTCTTGGTGGCCTGGTCGACCAGGCCTCGTTCTTGGTGGCCTGGTCGACCAGGCCTCGTTCTTGGTGGCCTGGTCGACCAGGCCTCGTTCTTGGTGGCCTGGTCGACCAGGCCTCGTGCTTGGAGGCCTGGTCGACCAGGCCTCGTGCTTGGTGGCCTGGTCGACCAGGCCTCGTTCTTGGTGGCCTGGTCGACCAGGCCTCGTTCTTGGTGGCCTGGTCGACCAGGCCTCGTTCTTGGTGGCCTGGTCGACCAGGCCTCGTGCTTGGAGGCCTGGTCGACCAGGCCTCGTGCTTGGAGGCCTGGTCGACCAGGCCTCGTGCTTGGAGGCCTGGTCGACCAGGCCTCGTGCTTGGAGGCCTGGTCAACCAGGCCTCCTGCTTGGTCGACCAGGCCTCGTGCTTGGTGGCCTGGTCGACCAGGCCTCGTGCTTGGTGGCCTGGTCGACCAGGCCTCGTGCCTGGTGGCCTGGTCGACCAGGCCTCGTGCCTGGTGGCCTGGTCGACCAGGCCTCGTGCCTGGTGGCCTGGTCGACCAGGCCTCGTGCCTGGTGGCCTGGTCGACCAGGCCTCGTGCCTGGTGGCCTGGTCGACCAGGCCTCGTGCTTGGTGGCCTGGTCGACCAGGCCTTGTGCCTGGTGGCCTGGTCGACCAGGCTGTAGACACCGCTGCTCACCGCTAGATGTGTGAATTACAACCCAGTTGATTAGGTGTTCATTAGAGGTGGTTATAAAGTTCCATTTTAAACAACGAGAGTGGCCGACTAGTTATGTATCTGTATATAAATAGCAATTTATTTTAATGTTTGTATTTCTCTGAAGACTTGAAATTATCAAGATTTAATAAGGTTATTGGAAAGTGTATAAGGTATTTAAACGGGAGAACAAATACTGTTGAGCGCTTTTGACGTTACGTTGTAGGCTGGAATATTTTGTTTAAATGAAGGTTAAGTAAGCCTAATGTAAGATGTATGACAGGTGACTGGAGCCTGGCGAGGGTAGGCAGGGAACACTCCTGCCAGTCTCCTGTCACCACCAGCTTAACAACACTGGTGTTGGTGGCCGAACACAATCTCCTGGTGTGTCTAGCCGCACCAACACTACCACCATCAACAATAAAGCTGGTGATAAGGCAGCCTGCCAGACAAGGGACACACCTGGGCTGACATTCCTGCCAGCATAACGTACGCGCACCTGTACAACTACTGTGTCCACTCTCCTGTTGTTAAGGATATCCTCATCCTCTCAGTTTGTCAGTGTGATTACTGCCCCGGTATGATGAACTCTCCAGCGAGATGTTCTCATTGTAAACTCTGAAACCCTTCATATAGTTTACTGAAGGTGCGTAAATCCGGATGTAACTGTGTAAACCCAGATGTACCTGTGTTAATAATAATAGGAAATACCATCCCTTGCTGCCCTCCTGGTCTGGATACATCGTTACCTGCACCAGTTTACATCTTTCAAGGCCAGCTAGCTGCTGCTGCAGCATTGTATTAGCATCCAGATATGGCGATAGTGGTATAGTTATCAGTCTTCCGCCTACCCGATTATGGAACACTTGGTCACTTCCTCGCACCTCAGTCTTCTCATCATCTGTACTTGTTGCACCTCCGCTGGGAAATATTACTCACACGCATAACCACATAATGATACAATGATTGTACAGAATATTGTAACCCTATTAGCCATAGCAAAGGAGCTATGTGTAGGCTATTTATTCATTCGTGGCTTGAAATTTTCCATTGTGCGTATGTAAACATTTATGAATTGGATCCATTGTTTGAAGATCTGTCATTAAACATCTCACTCTATAGATACGAATAATAAAAGCGTTGGAATTTCTTCCTTCTCTTTTACATATCAGTTATATCGCAGCTCGTCCTCTCTCAGAAGAATGTAAATTTATGTTCATATTAAATTTATCTTTTTCTTGCTGTTAACATGACAGTTTCTTGGTGCAGAGCAACCCTAACATGAGCAAGACTTGACATTCTCTGCTCCTAACTCGTCAAGTAATATAATTATTGTTTCAGTCACTTCTTGCACCGTCTCTGCCGACTTTCCATTCTCCTGCCCAGCGTGTAAAAGACTGTGTAGGCAGATTTCTCGAACTTCCTGGTATAATTAGTTAGTTAGCCTTCAAATTGGCGTCTTTTTAATTTTATGCTAAATGATGTCTCGCCTCTAATTGTGACCTACAACTTGGTTCTGCGGCTGTAACACCTGGCCACTCCAGCCGCAGCTGTAACACCTGGTCACTCCAGCCGCAGCTGTAACACCTGGTCACCCCAGCCACAGCTGTAACACCTGGCCACTCCAGCCGCAGCTGTAACACCTGGCCACTCCAGCCGCAGCTGTAACACCTGGTCACTCCAGCCGCAGCTGTAACACCTGGTCACCCCAGCCACAGCTGTAACACCTGGCCACTCCAGCCGCAGCTGTAACACCTGGCCACTCCAGCCGCAGCTGTAACACCTGGTCACTCCAGCCGCAGCTGTAACACCTGGTCACCCCAGCCACAGCTGTAACACCTGGCCACTCCAGCCGCAGCTGTAACACCTGGCCACTCCAGCCGCAGCTGTAACACCTGGTCACTCCAGCCGCAGCTGTAACACCTGGTCACTCCAGCCGCAGCTGTAACACCTGGTCACTCCAGCCACAGCTGTAACACCTGGTCACTCCAGCCGCAGCTGTAACACCTGGTCACTCCAGCCGCAGCTGTAACACCTGGTCACTCCAGCCACAGCTGTAACACCTGGTCACTCCAGCCGCAGCTGTAACACCTGGTCACTCCAGCCACAGCTGTAACACCTGGTCACTCCAGCCGCAGCTGTAACACCTGGTCACTCCAGCCACAGCTGTAACACCTGGTCACTCCAGCCGCAGCTGTAACACCTGGTCACTCCAGCCACAGCTGTAACACCTGGTCACTCCAGCCGCAGCTGTAACACCTGGTCACTCCAGCCGCAGCTGTAACACCTGGTCACTCCAGCCGCAGCTGTAACACCTGGTCACTCCAGCCGCAGCTGTAACACCTGGTCACTCCAGCCGCAGCTGTAACACCTGGTCACTCCAGCCGCAGCTGTAACACCTGGTCACTCCAGCCGCAGCTGTAACACCTGGTCACTCCAGCCGCAGCTGTAACACCTGGTCACTCCAGCCGCAGCTGTAACACCTGGTCACTCCAGCCGCAGCTGTAACACCTGGTCACTCCAGCCACAGCTGTAACACCTGGTCACTCCAGCCACAGCTGTAACACCTGGTCACTCCAGCCGCAGCTGTAACACCTGGTCACTCCAGCCACAGCTGTAACACCTGGTCACTCCAGCCGCAGCTGTAACACCTGGTCACTCCAGCCACAGCTGTAACACCTGGTCACTCCAGCCACAGCTGTAACACCTGGTCACTCCAGCCACAGCTGTAACACCTGGTCACTCCAGCCACAGCTGTAACACCTGGTCACTCCAGCCACAGCTGTAACACCTGGTCACTCCAGCCACAGCTGTAACACCTGGTCACTCCAGCCGCAGCTGTAACACCTGGTCACTCCAGCCACAGCTGTAACACCTGGTCACTCCAGCCGCAGCTGTAACACCTGGTCACTCCAGCCACAGCTGTAACACCTGGTCACTCCAGCCACAGCAGTAAAGATTTCTGGAAGGCCCTGACAAATAGAATTTACAAAAACTATATTATTGACTATATAATTATGATCCGTGTTATGCTATTACTTTCTCTTATGTAAATAATAATATTGACACTGTATAAACTAAGTAAATTATAAATGTTCCATTGACAGATAAACTCTTTGATTTGGCGTATTTTAGATAGTAAACACAGGGTGCCTCTGCAGTGTTTCCGAGGCTTACAGTGTACATACGTTTATATATAGTAACATGTATTTGCAATTAGAGGCCTGTTTGATTGTACCTTTATTAACTCTAGAGTAAAATATATTTCTACTTATTTAAATGGCATCGACATACATGCTTATGTTCACTCCTTTAGAGTCCATAGTGTTTCAGTATTGCCTTTGCGCTTTTCTTTCCATAATTATTTGTCAAGGAAGTAATTATCACAAGGAAGGGGTGATGTGGGTGCATAACATCGCCCTTTTTTGTCATGTTACGCACCCATGAATGTTGGTCCTGTTGACGTTGTTTTAGATTTACTACTCTGAACGAAATGTCCATGTAGCACGGGCTATACTGAGCCCGTCTCTCCTGTTGATGATTGATTGATGAAGGTTAAGCCACCCGAGAGGTGGCACGGACATGAGTAACCCGTAACAGGAGTTTCTCTTAATTTACCTATAGTTGATTCCACAAAATTGTCTACTCCATAAGCCCGACCAAAGACCAGGGTTATCTTGTGATGATCGGTAAGATTGTTGCTTGGAACCGCCCACATACCCATTACAACCTGGTCTGTCAGGCCCATTTATTGGAGGAACTAATAGTTACATCTTGAACTCCTGCACTTGTGTGCTGATTGGTTAAGTTTAAGCCACCCAAGAGGTGACACGGGCGTAAATAGCCCGTAAAGATTGTGTGGTGCTGTGGTGGATGTGTATCTGGAGTGTAACGGTGCTATGTTTACGTGGTGCTAGTGTGACGGATAAGGCGGATGACGGTTCTTTGTCTTGTGATATACTTTTATATTTACTGGTAATGTGGTGTTCCTGTCAGGTGCATCCCCCACCCCCCATGAAGATAAACAAGAAGGTGTTGGTGATGAAAGGTGAGGCCCAGGCTCCTGGTGAGACACGATGGGGTGGGTGTTACTGTCATCACAGGACAAGTGCTTCTTCTGATGAGCTCGGTGTAAATATCTGGCCGTCAGGAAACCCTTGAGATAATCGGAGACGACGGGGCTTTGATAAGCATCCGGAAAGTTTGATAACTGGAGAGGATGCCGGGTTGTATTGTTGATGCCGACACTACAGTCAGGCTGATCTGCTACCCTTTGTTGACGGCACTTCATACACGGGGCCTGTTTGGGGTTTTTTGTTTTCTTTGGAAAAGTATTGAAAAATGTTGGACATTTCATTAGAGAATTAACATTTAGTGTACTTATTGCGCCTCAACTTTTCAACGGGGTTATTGTTTTCACATTGTATCATGTCTGCTGGTCTCGTAAAGAATTATTTGTGTGTTCAAGTTCAAGAATGTTTATTGAGAAAAGAAAAAATACATCTCAAAAGGATAGAGTAGCGTCTATCCCCCTTATTTGTGTATGGATTGTGAAGCTCGCCCACTACACGCCCACACTACACCCACCGGTCGCCTACTTGCTACACTGCCCACACCGTGTGTAGCACCTGCATAATACTCTCCAGTTGAGCCTCCAGCGGTACAGGATCCAGGCCTCACGCCTACACCCGCCCGCCCCCCACCTCCTCGTCACACTAGTCACTCATAGTTTACGGTGTGATTCATTCACTTTCCAGTAAAGCCTTATTAAGGCTTTTCTTGATAACTAAATCTACGGCTTGTATATCACACTTCAGGTAATTTTCTAGAGCAGTTGTATATAACTAGAGATGTATAACTTTTGAGGATGTATAACTTTTGAGGATGTATAACTACATCCACGACATTTCCTGGGATTCCTTCCCGTGTTACAAGGTGCCAGACCCTTGGAGTTGTGGAACACCTAATTTAGGCCTGTTGAAATATATAATACACACGTACGCGCGTGCGTCTGTACGTACTCGCACGCACCTTAATATAATAGTGAAACTTCTAAACTACTGTATCGTAACAAAGTGTATTAGAGCATTTATAGAGACTACACAAGTGTTTTGTGCTGCGTCATTCCTGTACAGAAGTTGATGCAAGAGATATCAGACGTGGAACAAATTGGTGTCATAATAAGACATTTTGAAATCTATTATTATTATGTAGTATTAGTATGTAGTATTAGTAGTATTATTATGTAGTAGGTCATGATAGTAACAAAATTGTATATTTTATAGCGCTGAACTTGAGGTTGAACTGGTAATACAATGTGATTATAGTTAAAATGATAATGGCAATATATGAATAATAATATAAGCTACATCAGTGGTAGTTAATATAGTGGGAGGTAAGTGTTGACTTTGTAGTAAATGTTGGAGAGCAAGTGTTGTGTGGAGGGGCGACCTTCCCCCGGGGTGCCGGGTGGGCGGGGCTCTATGACGGGGAGACGAGGAAGAGGCCCGGCACTTGTGCTCGCCTCCCTCACACACACCTCACTCCAGGCTCCTGTTACTCCAAGTTTGTGTTTACAGCTCCGGAAGTGCAGCTACCGGAACTGTGAGCCAAGTTTCTATCACCTAGCTCCTAGGACGCCCGGACTTTTTTGTTTTGTCATGTTTAGATCCGTATAGCAATGTGGCAATGGTTGCATTATTGATATCAAATACTTGTGTTGGTATACTTTCAAACACGTTGACTTAAAATTAATAAACACAGTGGATATGTTTTGGGTTCAAGAACATTATGAAACATTAATTTTCAAATAATGTTCAGACAATGATTGAGCAACATCAAAAATCTGTTACTATACCGTTTCATAAATCTTGTGTGTTGGCATTGGTAGCTCTCAGATCCCAGTTCGACCCTCCCTTATTATCTAGGTCTTCCGACAGCGAAAAACTATCAGAATTTCGGTTAAGAAGGGATACAAAAAATATAGTTTGCTAAGTGAACAAAAAGTCAATAGCGTACCAAGATTTAGAATCAGAATTGAGCTTTATTTATAACTATACAACTAGTTGCAATTTTGGCTGACTTGGACAAGTGCAAAACAGTGTAAATCATATTCATATTTTTAGATAAATATTTAGCTTGTAATTTGATTGGTATTAATATTGGTAATAAACGCTAGCAGTAATGAAAATAGTGTTAATAGCAGCCATAGTAATATGTGTAGCAATGCCAACGGTAGTAGTTATCAGTAATAACAGTAACTAAATATGAGATTTAAATATAACAAAACTTTATTAATTGACATAAATGTTTTTGTAGAGGTCCTGCGTATATCCTTAAGCTGTCTTAGAGGCCGCACCTAGCTTAAGCTGCACAGTCCCAGTCTCCGCTCTACAGAAAATATGGGAAGTCTCGTGAAAGTATACATAGAAGGATGCTAAGCTAATATAGACTATTGGTTAATGTCATTAGAAAGAACGTCTAAGAAGTAAAAATTGGCCGTCTCCATAAAGGGAGACAACCCGAGTGACCTGTAATGGATCAAAGGGTTTTAATAAAGGAGATTGGAAATGGGATTCTAATAATATTAACATACTAAAAATATTATACTAATATTAATTAACATACTAATAATATTAATTAACATACTAATAATATTAATTAACATACTAATAATATTAATTAACATACTAATATTAAATGCTTTGGAACAAATGCTTTACTGACGAATTTTGTTCGAACCACAACCCTGTTAATGCTTCACCCACGTACTACAAATACAAATAATCGCCTACAGAATCATCGCCCATTAGGATCTCTTGCATTCAGCTCTGGTGTATACCAGCGGCGGCCACCTGACATCGTGGACACTGGTTTTGACCAAGTTAATCTGGGGTTACGCGTCATACACGGACATAACAATGAAGGTAACTGCAAAAGGTGTATTGGCCCATATGAGGCAGCTCCTATTTAAATGTGTTCAACGTTCCCCGCCACGGTGTTCCGTGCAACAACACGGGATGGTGGGAAGAGTTAGCGGGCTGCTGCTGCTGCCTTGAACATGGTGTTAGAATGGGATCATGTGGGTAGTATAATTAGATCGATATCAAATAATAACAATTAAAATGTTTTGTCACATTTCTCATGGTTGTTCCAGCTCCTGCGCCATTAATTAAAAATGAAAATATAAAAACGGAAAACACGTGCAAAATGCAGTCAAGTCATAGAACTTAATATCAATGTAAAGGATTTCTGGTGTAATTTGTCGGAAGATCTTACCTTTAAAGAACACAATACATTACCCATCACAACTGCAAGAAAATGACAGGTTGGATAACAAGAACATTTCACCACCATCTGGTCACCACTTGGTCCTGGAGACATCTCCGTCACGCAGGGTGCAGTCGCGCCTCCACAGATCTCCAGTATCAGCTCTTGATACTGGTAATGGCTCAAAAGGGCCACCACTTACGGGCTATTCATGCCCGTGCCACCTTTTGGGTGGCTTAATCTTCATCAATCAATTCAAGAACATTTCGAACATGAGATTCTATACGGATAATATTTTTCAAGACGCTAGTTCTCTGTAGAGTGGAATACTGTTGAACAACAACGGCGCCTTTTAAAGCTGGAGAAATTGCTGACCTGGAGAGCGTGCAAAGGTTATTTACTGTTAGAATCCACTCAATAACACGTCTAAATTGTTGGGAACGATTAAAATGCTTAAAGCTGTGTTCTCTGGAGCGCATGCGGGAGAGGTACATTAATAATGTATCTCTAATGCATCATGGAAAACATTAGAGGGACTGGTTCCAAATCTGCACACGGAATTACCACCACACGAGACCAGGAGGCATGGCAGGATGTACAGAAAAAAACACTGAAATTGTTCCCCCCTTCCCCATTGAAAAAAAAAAAATTTACCCATAAAAATGTAAAAGTTTACCCATACCCCCATTGAAAAACACGTGCAATAGGTATGCCGGCGGGGTAACATAACTGGCCGGCGTCTCACGGTATTAGAACTGTGTGTTACGCGACCGTCTAGTAATGCTCGAGAATAGCACAATAACCCACTAAATTCCCCACTCAATACATTGACACAGAAAATGAAGATAATGATTGAGGAGACATTATAATCTCCAGTTTATTGAAAAGTCCGTAACATACAATTAAAACAAGTGTATCTGAGCGATTAACTTTTAAGTACACCACGTGGCTCGCTCTGAAGGACACACACACGGTCAAAGAATTATCTATGAAATACAATCGTCCCACGCAACTGGGAAACTAACGATAAAAGGTTATTCACTTCTGACTTAACATGCAACACAATTAAAACCCATGTCCTACTTAATAACAGTAACAACTTAATCTAATAGCCACACCGGCTGGCTGAGATCACAATACCATCCTCCATCTTGTGCCTGGAACAAATTGAGAACGACGCATTGATTGATGAAGATTAAGATCCCCCAAGAGGTGGCACGGGCATGAATAGCGCGTAAAGGAGGCAGGCGCGCACGTGTTTATATCCACCAAACACTGTGTTCCGGCGGGAGTTGTGTTCGGACACCTGTCTACCTAGTAATTACTACTAGGAGATTATTCCTAATTCATTTGCTTAGAAAGGTTAAGCAGATATAAGTTGGTAATTAATGGGACAATAATAATAGCAAAGGAATGAGTCATACTCATTACATTTATACATTATATTACATATATACATATATACATTTACATATATGTCAACATTACATTTATAAGTAGCGTTTGAACATCAAAACGCTTTCTTACAGCGCTGGGTGGTAGGCCTGTGAACAACTGGTTACCTGCCACATGCATGATGAGGCATTAGTCATTTCTCTACCTTACATTGCTAAATGTCCATACTCTTACAATGGGTGGCAAGATGAATATCTAATTACATGCCATAGGTTTCCTTACTGAAACTAATAGGTACATCATTTACAATTAACCTGAGGAGTAAAAACAGCATGGCCGCCGCCGTCATTAGGGCAGCGGTTGATCAGTCCAGCAACCAGGAGGCCTGGTCGACGACCGGGCCGCGGGGACACTAAGCCCCTGAAGCACCTCAAGGTAAGGTAGCGTTCCTTGTACTCGTGAATATAATTCCCACTATGCTAACCTTACATTAGGAGTCTGAAACATACTTGGCCTAAAAATCAATAAGCTATTACTCTATGAATCCAGATTCCTATTAACACATCTCTGGGTCAAGCAATTTCAAACATGAACAAATCCACACGGGCCGTGATGAGGGTTCACACCCGGGATGGTACCCAGACGCTGCCTTAGTCCTCAAATCCACAAACCCTTGTGGATTTGTTCATTTGATACATGACGCTATTATGATTTCTGTGTGAAATTTTAAGCACATTATTGATACATTTCCATTAACTTGCTTCCCATTTCCCGGTGGTTGGTAGTCGCTAATGCCGACTTGAGGTCATAGCGCTTAAGCCGCTTACAAGACCATCTCGCTCCCACTGGCTATGCTCAGGGTGTCTTTATATATATAATCATACAACATACTACCCATATATTATAATATAATCATACTAGTCAATATAAGGCAACGCCTAACATCCTTATTTCCTCTTAATTTCTAATCTACTTCTAATAGAAAGTTACGAGTCAGTTGTTCCTTTAACTCGATCTAACTGATTCGTAATACTCTGTAAGCATCTCCAAAAGATATCTGATCAGCCAGGCTGTGATTAATACGTCAAACTGCGAGCAGCCACATCCAATAGTGTGGTTGACCAGACTACCAATCGGAAGGCCTAGTCAGAGACCGGGCCGTGGGAACGTTGATCAAGTAACAGTCTTGTGAAGGTAGAATGTGAACCTTTTGTCAACCAGAAGCCATACGCTGTACATACAACGGCACTTAAGGTGCAAATGGACAAGTTGCATATCATTAGGAGAACAATGTAAGCGTAGTAGGCAGGTATTTTGGAGGGCGGGGATGAATGTGGGTCCTGGTCACTCATGTGTGGGGCGAGTCAACACAAGCTGTGTGTATCAACGTGGGTAGTGGGTATGGATGCCCACGCCCTTCGTCTCCCACACCTTCAGCGTTCCCTCCCAAGCACCAGCCCCCCCCCCACCATGACAAGATTAGTGCCAGAGCTAAGATAGTTGAGCTACGATTATAAGCTAATGGAACTAAATCTCTCAACCCTAGCGGATGGAAGGAGCAGAGGGGATATAATCAAAACATACAAGATACTGAGTGGAATAGTTAAGGTGGACAAGGACTGCCTCTTCAGACTGAGGGGAAACAAGAGGACACAGGTGGAAGCTGGGAACGTAAATGAGCCGAAGGAATTTAAGGAAATACTCGTGCGGTCTATGGGTAAACAAGTGATTGAAAAATTGTGGAAGCCACCTCCATCCATAACTTAAAGGCCAGATTCAACAAAGAATATAACGTCAAAATAGTTTAATTTTAATGCAAGAGGTACAAGAAGGGCAGTAGGCGGGGCAGAGAGAGCTAAACCACTCCCCGTAGACACTGTCAGGTAAGTACCTGGAGGGTCACCTAGGAGAGCCCGTCCTCTCCAGTGTTCATAACATTACTAAAATTATGTACTAAATTGCCCAAACCTAACCGAGGGTCCGAGAATAAAAAACGAGAAGACCACGTGAACTGCACGCCGGTATGATTTGTTAATGCATCTTGCTCTGACGTTGGGAACTTTTACGTCAAAATACTGTGTGTTGTGCTAGAGGACAGGTTTGTCGTGTAGCGGGGAGGTGGAGGGAGGGGGGGGAAGGGTGGTCCCGGCCGTTGGTCGCTCCACAGGTGTGAGTGAGGGGCCCGTGTTGTGGTTCCTGAAGGACGAGGGAGTGAGCAGTGACGAAACTGAAGACCTTGTGAGGTAAGGTTGACGTGCCCACGCTGGAGGGGGCAGGTGAGCTAAACCTCGTCAACAAGATCAACCTCACGCCTTTCCAAGATTTTCCTTTAGTTATGGCGCACATGTCTTAAGGTAATTAGCGAGTTTGAAGTGTGCAGAGGTGGATAGATAAGATGGGGGAGGGAGGAGAGAGTTGTTGTGAAGTGTGTGTGGCGAGGTGTGGCAATGAGCAAGTGTGGGTCGTGTGCGGGCGTAGGAGAGACTTGCGCGAGTCGGGCAGTTTGGTCGCTCAGTTGTCGCGTGTCCGTGGTGCTGCTCCCGTAACGTGTGCGTTTCTCACTGTGCCTCCGTGTGTGTGGTGTGTGTGTGTGTGTGTGTGTGTGTGTGTGTGTGTGTGTGTGTGTGTGTGTGTGTGTGTGTGTGTTGGGGTGTCCAGGATCTGCCTTCACCACCACGCCCTCTCCCAACTTTAACGCCTAGATTTTCTCACCAGAAAACGAGTTCTAGAATGGAGAAGTGCCACGAATTCCATTAGTGGAGAAAGTAAAATACCGACGATTATTTTTGTTTCATGACGCAGGAGATGGAGTGTGCGTGTGCGGAGGAGTTGTAGTGTACGTGCCACTAACCATTTTTGAGAGCACATTATGGAACAGTAAACCAGAACGCACCTATTTTTGGTTATTGGCATCAGAGGCAGTGACCAGAGGCCAACGTGTATTCTGTGAATTGCCACTGTCGTTTTGTCATCGGTGGCCGGATACGCAAAAACTGGCGTGATAGTGTTGAAAATGGCAGCCAGAAATACATTTGTAAGACATCGTTTAAGGCGGCGCATTGTGGGACTCGTTCTCGTTATGGCACGTCGTATTTTGACGTATACTTTATCTAAGGCCGAAAACTGATGCACAGGAAAATGGTAGCGGCTCGCCAAATTGACAAAATGTCCCGGTTTCTGTTCGTGGGTCCTCAGGTTGGTTAGGTTAGGGCACTTTAGTACGACGGTTTCTTAACGTTGGGAACGCTCACGAGAACGTTAGTTCCATGCCTGTTCAAAAGGGATTATGACGTCACCAGTGCAGATATTATTGAGAGCCAACAGGTGTTGAGTCTCCCCCCCCCCCCCTGGTGAGCACTGTTTTGGTCGAGGGGTGGTGGGGGGGGGGGAGGGGTAGTGAGCATAGTGTGGGGTAGATGTTCCTGGTGTCGTGTGTGAGGCCAGGTTTCTGGTGTCATGTGTGGGGTAGGCCATGTTTCTGGCGTCATGTGTGGGGTAGGCCATGTTTCAGCAGGTTGCGAGGTCCATAAGTGATATGATAACTATTTAACGTCTATAAATTAAAATAACTTGTATATGATAACCTGTGGTCTTTAAATAGCCATAACCACTGGGTGTCGTCCGACGTATGTGGTATTTAATAGCCGTTAGTTAATTAATAGTATTACCTCTTGTTTATATCGGGAGCGGGAATGTGAACATTCACGGCATTTGTCCTTCGATGGAGAGGCCAGACTGAGGCAGGGACACCAGCTCCCTCACGTGCGTCGGCCTCTCTCTGTAGGCCCTTGGGTGACTGCAGCCTGGCCTCAAGCTGAGCGATGTAGGAGGCTGGAAAATGGGTTGTGCTGCGCTCTAGCGCTCGGGGTTATTCACCTTCCTTGCCACATCCGTCACGTTATTGTCACAGCCCCGTGACCTGTTGCTCACCACCCCACGCCTCCAGCCCATGCCGCGTTGCACACGGGAAGGTTAGGCCAGAATGGGGATCGCGGGTTGAAGCTAGAAGGAAAGAAATGGAAGCAATGCGAAAGTGGGACGCGGAAACAGGACAAAAGCATTTCAACGGGTGCTAGGTAATAATGTGATGGCGTCTCGTGTCGCCACACGTAAAATTCCTCTTGATATTTTTGTCTTGGTCGCTTTTTCTGGTGATGGGGTCCGATTGATGGTGCCAGTGGTGGTTGGCCAGTGGTGGTGACAAAGGTCGTGGAACCTGTGTTGATATAGATGAAGGTGCCAATTGTTGTGCCCCGAGGTACCCACGCTGGTGGTACAAGTAGTAGGTACATAACGTTATGAGATGCGGCAACAAGTTCCTCCTGACTTGTCACTAAATAAGTTGGTGTGTACTCGCCTAGTGTATGGAGTCTACCTCCACCACATCACTGCCTAATGCATTCCAGTTGTTAGTTACTCCGAGACTGAAAAAGTACTTTCTAACGTCTCTGTACCTCATTTGGGTACTAATTTTCCACCTGTGTCCTCTGCTTCGCGTCCAACCCGTACTTATCTAGTTGTGCTTGAGGGGGTTGAGCTCTGGCTCTTTGGTCCCGCCTCTCAGCTGTCAATCAACTAATGTACAGATAGAGCCTACCGGGCTCTTATCATATCTACACTTGAAGCCGTGTATGGAATCAGCCTCCACCACATCACTTCCTAATGCATTCCATTTCATTTGTCTACTACTCTGACACTGAAAAAATTCTTTCTAGCGTCTCTATGGCTCATTTGGGCACTTAATTTCCACCTGTCTCCTAGTGCGTGTTTCCCTTGTGGTAAATAGCCTGTCTTTATCTACCCTATCAATTCCTCTGAGAATCTTGTATGTGGTGATCATGTCCCCCTCTAACTCTTGTGTCTCTCAGTGACGTGAGGTTTAATTCTCGTAGTATCTCCTCGTAGCTCATACCCCTCGGTTCGGGTACTAGTCTGGTGGTAAACCTTTGAACCTTTTCCAGTTTAGTCTTATGCTTGATTAGATATGGACTCCATGCTGGAGCCGCATACTCCAGGACGGACGGACGGACACACGGACACACGGACACACACACGCACACGCACGCACGTGCGTGTGTACGTACACGTACGTACGTGCACGCGTACGTACGTGTGTGTGTGTCTGACTCTTTGGTCCCTAGCTATCATGGTGTGCAAGAGCGTGTGCGGGAGCGCTTGTGGGGGTGGGGGTAAGAGTCGAACACAGAAGCTCTGTATCATCAGTGGTCGTGACGCTGGTTCATATTAAGAAAGGGTAACTTGTGTATATTTTGTTTGTGTGGCTCTAGTATCTTGATTAGTTTTCTAACTTTACCAAACTTTTTTTTGTATTTTCGTTTCCGTGGCCAGGTGAGCAGTTGTTAATGTGAAGGTGGCCCGTGTGGTGGAGGTGTTCCCCTGCAGGCCGCCGCCACCACCACCTCCCGCGGTGCATCTCCTTAGTGTGGTCTCTCACTCACCTTTCTCTTGACCTGCATCACTGTGTCTTCCTCCTTTCCCTGCTGCTTCATCCTATTCCCCGCACTCACCCCCGGCCCCATCCTTTAGTCCGCTTGGAACACTACTTTTCATGGTGGAATAGGAGACAGTCTGCCAGTATTCCAGCCTCTAGGTGTGATCCTATTATGTTGTCACAGCTGGTCTGACTTCATGTTTCAGGAGTAACGTAGAAATTGTGTAGTTTAATTATAGGTTACACGAATATTGTGTGTGTATGGTACCAACCGGGCTGTGGTGGGTATGTGGGCCTGCGGGCCGCTCCAAGCAACAGCCTGGTGGACCAAACTCTCACAAGTCAAGCCTGGCCTCGGGCCGGGCTTGGGGAGTAGAACTCCCAGAACCCCATCAACCAGGTACCAGACAATATTTGATCTACTCTAATTTTCGTCACCACATAAATGACCATTCACTCACAATGGTAACTAGCATATACATTTTCTGCTCTTCTATATACATAGAAATGTTTCTCAATGCACAGTACAGATACACTAGCGGGGTATTGGGCACTCGACCACAGGTGGCTAGTGTTTTAACACGCTCAAGTTATATAGCTATTTTGGTGCATTACCATGTAAATGTTGGCCACACGTCCAATAATCAAGTGTTACAAATATTAAACAATTGAGAATAGTTTGAATTGCGAGATAAGCCACCATAAGACAGAGATGATCATCCTGGATTATTTTATTATTAACTTCTTTATTGACAACTTGACGGGAAAGATTAAACACAAGCGTGGGTGTGTGTGTGTGTGCTCCAGTGTGTTTATGATGCACGCATGTGTGTGTGTTAATGGTGCACGCATGTGTTTGTGTGTTTATGGTTCACTGAACAAATACCGTGATGTTTGTGGTACTCTTTCTACGCGTTCTCTCCAGTTAAAATCGCTAATGGGTACTGTCGGATTTATATTTTTCAATTGACGTTGCACGTGTAGTTGAAGGAATTGAGGCAAGACTGACTTGGTGGTGTAACGGGGCCTTGGTGATTAGTCAGTTTCTCTAGTTTAGTTGCGACGTAAAGTTGAGGTTGGGTTAGTTAATGTGTTTGGAGGGCATGTCGGAGGTGTGGAGTGGAGAGAAGAGGAGTACATTATTATTATTATTAACATCTTTAGTGACAATTAATTACAATTTTGCCTTATCTGAGGATTTCAATTAAGTCTTATTAAAATGAGAATAATGCTGGTATTGACTGTCACGCAGGACAGAGGGTCATACACAAGACAATAGGTCTAAACTGACACATATATATCATGGTTACAATCAATGTTTTAATGTATGAATATGTGAAAAAAACTTTCTACTGTGCACTGCCACACAAGGGCAGGGATGGGTTCATAAGTGATGCAACTTAGAAGTAATATAAGTAAAAAAAAATCATTCTTTAAAATTGACAAGCAAATTTTGTATAAATTGTTAAGATGTCGTCCAGAACACCCGAGTCAATGAAATAGTTACACAGTTGGTGGTACAATAGGCCAGGAGGTCTAAAATCTTTAATGGTTTCACGTTCAACAATATAGTGTTCTAGTGAATGCATTAAAGGTTCATCACAGTTTACAATCTGAGTATTCTGGTAGTGGCTCAGCCTCATTAACCTGGCAGATGTGTCTATAGCCAAGGCTTATTCGCGCAATGACTACATCACATTGCCTGGTCCGGTTACTGTGCTGACCATACAAATACCTATTATTACAAAACTTGTCATAACTTTTAATACTGCAGCTTTCAGGTCTCTGGGCATTTCTTAGTTCTTCTAAATCTGAATTAATTTCTTTAATTTGTATGTTTCTAATAATTGCACTAGATAGTCCAAAGTCATAATCAGTGTTTTATTTCCTGCAAGCCTCATTGGCCAATCGATGTACAAAGTCATGTTTTCCAACTCCAACATGGGATGGGAGCCACACAAATTTGATACAAGTTATTATTATTGGCAAAAATTACATTCCATTTAATATTACAAGCTACTTCAGACATACATTGTGATGGGTTATTTAAGGACTGCAGAGCACTTTTAGAGTCACAGAATATCACTCCACCACCATTGAGCTCGGTGGCTAGATAAATACCCAACAGTTCAGTCTGTGTTGTGCTTGCCCTCTGTGTACTAGGCTTAGATGTGCGGTTAGGAAACTTGTCTGGTGACGTCACTGGCATGACAACACGCACACGCCTCATTAACTCCCGGCTTCTTCACTTTCTTCCTTCCCTTTCCTCTATATCTTTTCTCTCTCTTCTAGCCTCTCTCCTCACAAACCTACGGTCCTCCCACTGGCCTGTCCTGCATTCTCTTCCCTCCTTTAGCTGTTTTGTGTCGGGTTATGAGGACTAACACTTGGTAACCCAGGGGCTACACAGGCCCTGCTGCTGCTGCTACATGTACACCACCACAACCTCCCTCCAGTCTCATTATCACTACCATTCTCACTCCTCCCTCCTCTCTACCTCCTGCTTGTGCCCTTCATTCCTTCGTCACCGCCTCCATCTACCACCCACGTGTGTGCATTTTAAATATTAGACGTATCTAGTATCGTAACCGCGAGTGCTGCAGATGCAGGACTCGGGGTTGGAAATTATTTACATATATGGAATTGGGTGTGTATGATTTGCGCCCCCCCTCCCTCCCTTCCCCCCTTCCCTCCCTTCCCCCCTTCCCCACTCACCCGCTCTCCCACTGTCTCACTCACCCTCCCTCCCTCCGGGGCTATCTTTGTTAGAAAAAGAGGTGATGGACTTGAAGGAATGTTGTCGTTTTAGATTTAATTACTCTGAACAAAATGTTCATGTAGCACAGGCTACAGTGAACCCGTAAACATTTTCTAGTGGGGTGGTAGAGGTTGGTGGTGGTGGTAGGAGATTCGGCCTGAGGACGGGATGTGGAGTAATTGAAGGGCTTTTTTTCTACCACAGATGTGGCCATTTATTTATACTATGAAAGTAGGGCCTGCAGGCCGCTCCAAGCTACAGCCTGTTGAATCAAGTTCTCTCAAGTCAAGCCGCGCCCCAAGCCGGGCTCGGAGAAAACATGAACTCTTAAGAAGCAGGTATACTTTTATATAGAGAGGGTTAGAGGTGTGTCGTGCAGCAGTGTGTGCATGGGTGAAGGGTAGAGGGTGGAGGTGGTGGTAGCAGCAGCCCGGGGTGCAGGCACGCCCAGCATGACAACTTTGACCCGGCACCAGATGAGCTTCCCACCCCGCTGCTCCACAACAGTACTCTGGAAACCCTCCACCTGGATGGACGGGGTAAAGGCTTGTACGAGAAATAAGAGCGCCGTGTTCAAACCAATTAATGATTGCGAAGATTGTTAAAAGTTCTCTATAGCAAACTATTGTAAAATTTAAACAAAGAAGACAGACATTCAAAAAAGTTGTTGTGAATTTCAGATAGTTTCCCTATAGTTGGGACTGTTAAATGGATGTAAATATTTTTTGACAGTAAATACGTGAAGGGTAGAATGTCAAGTTAATCCCTCTCATTGGGGATTTCTTGTGAAGAGTAAGAAAAGTCAGTTTACACACTGTTGAGGGAGGCCTAGAATCGAAGAATACAAATCGATGAAAGGTTATACAAATATATATTAAAGATACAACACGAAACAATTTATTTAAATTGGTGAAGTTCGTATGGTAAATATTTATAGCGCGTCTGGGATAGGGTTGCCGATGTAACAAGTAACGTAATGGGAACACGCTCGCTGAAGTTTCAAGCATCCATTAGACAAATGCACGAGTGAGAAAGGTTGAATATAAAATGTAACTGGTTCATATGGTCAAATAGACCTTTTGCAGATACTGTACTTGATTCTTGTAGGCACAAAATAACCTACGACATGTCCTTAAACCACTGGGTTTATGACGATCAAGTGTTAATGTTTTAGCCGAGGCCGCCGCCGCGTGGGGTGGGTGGGACGGTTTGAAACTGTTGAGGCAACTTGCCTTGCACGTGGGTGACGTCATGGTATGACTCAAATGGCGACGGGTAGGCTATCACCATCGAGTTGGGAGGAACTAGACACTTCATGGTGCACATGATTTAATGTTGGTACCTGTATTTTGTGGTGTTACTAGGCTAGTGTATTTGTGAAATATTAAGGATGAAGCCAAGTATCGGTACGTGTTACTGTGATGCTGTGGTGGAAAGTTACTTATCCCAGTGTTTGTGTGAGTGTCCACATGCTGGCCTGGCCGTGTGGCACTCACTGTCAAGGCCACCTGCAGTGTTATTGTGTGTGGTCATTGTGACGGTTCCCAGGCGTGGTCCTCAACAGGTCGTTGGTGTATGGGAGCGAGGCTAGTTACTGGAGGCAGCAGGGGTGTATGTAGACAGGTGGACAGGCAGGTAGGCTGAGAGAAGGGGGATGGTGCTGGTGCTCTTGAGCTGTGGGAGGAGGAAATGAATCAGTGAATGAACACGAGTGGGTAGGGTGCTTGACGGGATAAGGGTAGTGATGGGTGGTGATAAGTAGCCTAATCTCTGCGAGGAAGGGTTGGTGGGGATTAGGAAATTGACCCTGGGAGGTGACAGTGATTCCCGGAACCTCCTCAAGGTAGGTACACCAGCAAAGTTTCGGGTATATGGCGGGTGAAGGTAGTGATGACGTGGGGGGATCATCGTCTATAGAGAGTGAAGGCCTGGGTTTGGTGAATAAGTGGTGGAGAGCAAGGGCGGCGCCCACGCAAGGTGGCCACGCCCACAACCACCAGCTGAACTACCAAGTGTCCTGGTGCTTCCTCACTCCCCTCTTCTGTTTACATCCTCACCTTAGGGGTTAACCGATGGTGTCCGCTCATCAGGATCAACATGTTGGTGAGAGTTGAGCGAGAGGTGGGCCAGTGTGGCGGGAGAGTGCATGTTGGTGGTGAGCGTTGTGGGGGCGTATATGGTGAAGACAATAATTACTACATCCGCGTTACATTCCTTACACGTTTCTTTGGCAATGATACATTCTTGAAAGATATCATTCTGTGTAACATTGGAACATAAGCATCCCATGTACGTTCTCTTATTGCACTTTAACATGCATTGTTCATTTCTTCCCAACTTTTGAAGTGAGATGATTAATTCATTAGATCGCCGAAGCTACATTTAACTCTGAAATTCTACCCCAATACTCTGTAGGTTCAATTCCATGTTATTATCTAAATCACAGCATTTCTTGTGAGTCCTAAGATTATCATGATGACTTCATTTTGTACCTTCTCCAACTTGTTTAGTCTACCTCTACCAAAACAACAACATTACAGGTGCACCGTAATCAATAAGAGAGCTCACATACCACGTCATTACTATTGGAATGTGAAATGTAAAATATTAATAATATTTGTGTACTGTAAGGATTTGTGAGCCCCTTGAGGAACCTTAAATTGACGAGGGTAGAAATTGTCTAAGCTACTTTATCTCTTAGAGACGTATTTTATTATCTCGATAAGCATTCTTGAACCTGAACTTGTACATGACGGGGGCACAACACTGTCACAAGCACCTATAAGCGCACCTCCCACACTTCTTGACTATATCATCAATCCCGGAAGTCTGTATCGCACTCATCTCTCACTCTACTCACCTAGTTGTGCTTTGTTCTTGACTGTTTCTCTCCCTCTGCATGTATTTAATATTTTGTCTGTTCTTGGCCCCCGCCTTCCTAACCGTCGGTTGTCTGACTCCCGATCTATTAAAAAAAAAAAAGAGGGAGAGGTCTGGTGGCCGAGTGGACAGCGCTCGGGATTCGTAATCCTACGCTCCGGAGATCGATCCCCGGCGATGGCGGAAACAAATGGCTAGAATTTTTTCACCCTGATGCTCCTGTTCACTTAGCAGTAAATAGGTACCTAGGAGTTAGACAGCTGCTACGGGCTGCTTCCTGGAGGGGGATGAAGTCGATTGATTGACAGTTGAGAGGCGGGCCCAAAGAGCCAGAGCTCAACCTCTACAAGCACAATTAGGCGAGTACCTCCTCCCTCCACCAGGATGCATTCCGTCGCAGCTGTCTAACTGGTCTAAGTCCCTAATGACTATATACTGCTAGGTGAACAGAGCTATCAGCTAAAAGAAACTGCCCATTTGTTTGTGCTTCTGCCTGGACTCGAACGCAGGTTGCAGTCCGCTTGGCTGCATGCGCGTGTTCGGGTGTTTTTGTCTGTATGTGTTTGTGGTTTTTAACGGTGGATGTGAGACTGTGTGTGGTATATTTTGTGACTGAGAGGTCTGGGTAAACTTGAGTGTGGTGATGGATCATTTAAGGAGGCTGACATTGTTGACATTGCCTCGTCCTGCCTGCCACTCTTCCAAACACCCCCCCTCCCCCATCCCCCCTTTTCTCCTTAATACCACTACTGGCTCTCATGTTGTTTACACTCTGTATAACTTAACGCAGGAGCTCAACCTGGCATACATTATCTTCTGACGGCTATTGTACCCTCGCTCCTTCATTGCTTGTTAATATCCTTCCTCCCCTCGTTATCCCTCAGTCGGGTTCTGTATGTGGGGATGGTTCGTGGAAGCGTTGCTAGCAGGAATATATGTACATGCGTATGTAACATATGTAAGTTACTTGTGTAACTAGCTTCAAAGATTGTCACTTGCTTTGATAAACGAACTATGGGTTCAACTTCTGAACTCATAGATTCTAAACACACAGATTATGTGCCTTTATAACCCTTTCCAGCACCGCCCACGGGATGGGTATGGGGTGCACAATAAAGAAAGGATAGAGAGAGAGAGGTAGTGGGAGTTGGCCGGGCTCAGTACACACCTAGCCGTGGCGTGACTGGTATTACACCTCCCGGCTCCTCTACCTGGCACTGTCTTCCTCACCCACCCGCCGCTCCCGCCAGCAAGCTCTGCCACTCTTGGCTCTGCTGCTACCCACCTTCCTCCATCCTTGGTGTTAATAGTTTTGCTCTACGGCACAAGTTTCCTCTTCCGTCTTCGTTATTAACTTGCTGCTCAGGGTTTTGTGGACTTACCTGTGCTCCCCCTGACAGCAGGTGGTGTCGGACGGGCTTGATGCTGCTGTGCTGCTGCTGCTGCAGCCTGACCCGCCCCACCTCTACTGCTGCACAGCTCACCTGACGGAACACCCGCTGTCTGCTAAATTAAGAGTAATGACACTGCGTTGGTTGCCCTGGGAACGCCGCCATCAGGAGACTTGGGGTTTGGGGGGGGTGAGGCAGCGAGTGTGCTAGGAAGCCTGCTGAGGTGCACACGTCCTTGAGACATCGCCGCCGTCGGTACTGTTCCTCTCTGGTCACCACCACTTTAGGTTTGTTGGAGAACTGTAACTTGAGAGGCATCAAGGGTGTGGAGGCGGTGACGAAGGTGTGGGCGTGGTGGGGAGAACAGACCAGCGCCCTGCAGAGTGCGCTAGCTTACACACACAGTGATGAGGCTTACTAACTTTACCTTCTCGTATGGTTTCCCCGTAAGTGTGCCATAGTAAAGTGAAAGAAAATGTGCCTTATTTAACTAGTGCCTTAACTAGTGTGAGGCTGGGACAGTGATCGCGAGGCGCCGCCCCTGGTGCTGCCTCGTTCATCGTCAGGAGCTTCCTGTTGCCTCTGGTGTTGCTCCTGCAGCTCCTGCATTTGTGCTGCTGCAGTTCCTTCACTCCAATACCACCATGCACTTCAAGTCCAACGAGCCGGAGAAAATGATACGGGTGAGTACTCTGAGCCCTTTCTTTTCGACTGTCTGTATTTATCCATTTAATATGGGTTTAGTGAGGCTTGAGTCCTGGTGTGTAGTCATGGTATGGGGGATCATGTGAACTTGGGTACGTTTTGGGACTGTCATATAAAATGTTTGTTTACTGATAGTGTAACTAACTTGTTCTGGCTGATGGAATCCGGTTATCATCACTGTATATACATATCAGGAATTAATTAGTTCAATATTAACCCTTTACTAGAAGAATATAATAATTAAATATTTCAACCCAACCTCTAGAAATGATGGCACATATTATAGCGACTGTTGATATAATGTACAAAATATGGACTGTTGCTCCCAAAAAAGTCCACTTTTGTATTACAGTATTAGTATGTTAAATGCAACCTGATCTATCTCTGGTCCAAAAATATAGCACTCAGGACTAATTATGTAATGTTAAGTCTAATTTAGTTCATAGAAGGTCTAGGAAAGGTTAGTGCGAGTTTTTACTTTTTCTGGGAACCTTCTACAAAATTAATAATACTCAATGTACTTACGGTAGCTGGCCATATTTGATACATTTCATCCGTGGTCGCTTTAAGTACTGCTTTAAATGATTTGTTGAGGTATAGGTTGAAATGTTTATTTTTAACTATTGATTGATATCGAGCGTTAGAACATCTAAGCGTAAGAATGAACAAAATATAGCTTTGTTTTAATTTTTACCAACAAGTTTTGTCTGTGATCACATGAGCAACACACACACTGTTTTTGTTCTTCGAGTTCCGTAAACAGTTTTAGTTTAATTTAGTTCCACACCACTAAATAATAAATAGGTGCCTACAAGGTACAAGTTGGTAAAATTATGTTAAGGGGTCTAAGCTCTATGGTAATGGGCAAGAAGGTTGGTGTTGAATAAACTTACTGTTAAACGTGGTTTTGTGACCCTTTAATATTGTCTTATATCTATATAAAATAGAACGTGTCCGAACGCTTGTGGCTAGCCTCACCCAACTGTACAACTTGAAACATGTGGAGTGAGTACACTACACTAGTTGTAGCTCAGTCGATTAAGGCAGTGTCTGGGATGCTCCCGGACGCAGGTTCGAATCCTCGTCACGGCCCTTGTGGATTTGTTCATGTGGAGCGAGTGCCGTAAGCCAGTCGGGGACGGCCTTAGTGCTATGCTTTAAGAAATGTGGGCATCTATAGCCTCTGCGGTTTTCACGCAGGGAGAGGCTATAGGCTTGGTTTTAGCCTCGAGTAAAACCAAGGGGTTGTGTTTTTCGTAGAGTTTTGATGCTTACTCTGGCCGTTCATCAGATGAGATAAATATAATACAAACATATAACAAAATCATCTGATCACATTGTCATGGTTTACTCAAAACGATGAACGTGAAACATTTGGATACAATATTACATTTTCAGAGATACAGTGGGGGGGGGGAGTATTACGATTCAGATAACAACCATTATAACGAATCCTGTGGACCGTCAATATATTAAATAGCTGACAAGATGTTATATTTAGCAATCTTGTAGGGAGAGTAAGCAAAGAAGAGAGGCAAAGAAGTGAACGAAGGAGAGAGGGAGAGGAAGTAAGCAAACGGGGGGGGGGGGGGGGAGAGTGAGAGGAGAAAAAGTGATGGTGCGTGTGTTAGTCGTCACTATTAACACAACCCAAGCAAAAGACACAAATACAAGGGGAATTAGATCTTAATATTAAGAGTTATGTTTGTGCATGCCTTGGGGCAAGGAGCCGTAGTTCACTAACCTCAGTTGTCTCTAAACCACTTAGGGCTCACTGTGGAGTTCACGTCCACGGCGGCCCGACTCCAATCAACTTGATAATGGTCCACGACGGACCGAAACGTCGTCCTCTCTCCAATTTCTAGTGTGTGGTTTGATCAACAGTTCAAATACTAATTTGTTTGATTACTTGTGAGGTAACCTAGCTATGGTTCTCTATTTGAAGCCAACATCATCACTTCTGGTCAGTGTACATCATCAGTTCAAAAGTGATAAAGTTTAAGTAATTAAATTCCTTATCAATATATTCTATGTACATCTACTTATAATAGTTTTTACCACTTACGGGCTACTCATAAAAACCACTTCTTACGTGCCACTACTTTGGTGGCTTAATCTTCACCAATCAATCAATCTTACACTAGTCAGTACAGCGACAACTTGACTTCTTACTGGGCCAGCGTTCGATCCCTGTTGGACCAAGTGGTTGGGCATCGACCCTTCACTCCGTCCTCATATTCCAGCTCCCTCTGACAATGACCTCGCCTCGATATATTCTGCATGCCATTTTTTCGCGTAGGTGTTAATAACCGAGTTTTAAATACATGGTCTAAGAGGCGGGCATTGTCTACATTCCGGTGCAGACTCGCTGGAATTGTCTGAGGGAAGCATCCAGTTACATCGACTCGCCACTCCTTAAAACGTGTGACTGTTTTGCCTAACCAGAAACCTGCTGTAACGGGGAAGGGGTGGGGGAAATAGCTCTATCTTGTCCATTATTCCACCCCCCAGTTAACTAACGAGGCCGGGGGAAACAGCTCTCTCTAGTCCGTTATCCCGTCCCCAGTTAGCCAACTATTCTAGAGCACTCCCAGAGTTCCTAAGGCAACCTCTCTCGTTCAACACCTTGTAACCTAGGTATTTGACTACCTAGGTTCCAAGACTACAAGGCGCCGTCACTTGATCAGTTACCCGAAACTCTAGAGAGAACTCTAGAATACAGAATCATTGCCACAAACGTATAAGAGAAAACGAAAGGAAAGAAATGAATAGTGAAGTAATTAGTGAGGGTTTGGGGTGAGAGGCAGAGAGGTGGGAGGGGCGAGGAAGGTCATTAGTTGAAAGTGAGAGTTTAGAGAGGGGGTGGAGGGAGAGGTGTAGATAGGTAGAAGTAGAAGAGTAGATAGTAGAAGTAGAAGAGTAGATAGTAGAAGACGAAATGCTGCCACCATCCATTCTAGACCATTACATACAAGACAAGGAATGGAACTTGCCTGTATCACAAAGTTCTCAAAAGATGTTATCATGAGTTCATTATTAGTATGTTCCCTCTGTACCATGTATCAACTCCAAACATGTACTCATTTATATCATGAATCTAGTAACCACCGAGGCTTTCTCAAATCCTCAACTCAAAGCTCTAGGGCACAAAGTTAAACACAATTTAAATAATAAATTCATAATTATATTTCACATGAAGTATCATAATTTAGCAATTCAATTAAAATGTTCCAGTTTAATATGCAAAGTGAGTCATCATCCAAGAATCTGAGAACCCTACAACTTGACTGCCCCTGATCATCACACAACATATGTAAACACGACCAAGTCACCTCACTGTTCACTCACCGAGGACGGAGTCTAAGTTGAATAGAGAGGGGGGGGGGGGGTCTGTAGCTTGACAGAGACTGTCTCGCCCCTGCCGGCCGACAGCCTCCCTGATAGGGCTGTCTTCTCTCTGCTCTCCTGGCTCGTCTGCTGCTCTGTCTGTTAATGCTTGATGCTCGATAGCTCTCCGAGTTTATATTGGGGAACCTAGTAGCTAACTCCGCCCACAAGTAGATAGCCTCCGGCACTACCAAGCCACTCCTTAAACGTCGGCATGTTTGAAGGCTACCAGACTACAACTAAGAGATTATCAGAAGCAAGGTGAAATTCGCATGATCTGACCTCAGGTCACTTGGGGTCATTAACGCTTTGAGGTGTGAGATCTCAGGCAGACAACTGGCGCCTCTCAGATCCTTGTCTGTGACTCATGTACTCTATATATATTTTAAATAAACTAACTCAAACACTTTTACAGTGTTACATCTCCCCTTCTCCCCGAAATAAAGTTTTTGCAACACTGCTAAAGCAAGCTAGCTGTGTGCAACAACTTTATTAACGAAAAAAAAAATACATCCTAGCTAAACAAATATACATCATCCTACTCTAAAAAATGAAATATATAGACAGACGTCCATTGTCTCTGGCTGGGCGACGTCACTGCTTGGTCTTGTAGATAATCCTGTACCACATTTCTTCAACACAACTGCCTCCGTCGCTTCTCCGTCGTTAACGCACAACAACACTTGGTCAACCCGAAAGCCGTTACTACTTGAACTGCGCACAGGACCGTGGAATTCGGTTGTCCCAGCTGATCTGTAATTGGCCCTACGTCAGTCACCATGAGAGACGTATATTGGGGTTCTTCACAGCTATAGGGACTACAAGTTTCGAGACCTTCATATAGTTGCCAACAGTAGAAATCCCATCCTACTCTTCTTCCTCCCTGTTGCTCCAGCACGCCTCCTTCAGAGAGCTACTTCTGACAGCCACATCAAGTCCACACGACACAGGATGAATCACTCAACAGAGCAACATGCTTGTAGGAGGGGCGGCCAGTCAAGGCAAACGATCCTTTCTTGCAATTACGCTCGATGCAATGATGCTGACACCAGCAAGGGACACTAGGTATCGTGTCTCAGCTTGTCTTATCTTCTTCTTTCTTCTCTCTTCTTTTTTTTTTTCTCTTCCTTCTTCTCTCTTCTTTCTTCTCTCTTCTTTCTTCTCTCTTCTTTCTTCTCTCTTCCTCCTCCCATGGGTCTTTGACAAGCGACCTGGGGTCCATTGGGGTCTGTCCGTCCTGGGGTCCACTGGGTAGACCGATGTTGGTGGGACAGACTGGAGTCGTTGTTGCTCCTCTTCCATCTTTACTGGGTCGTCTGGGGTCGTCTGCAGAACGACCTGGGGTCCACTGGGGTCCGTCCGTCCTGGGGTCCACTGGGTAGACCAATGTTGACCGACCGAGAGGGCTACATCTTGGGGTCCCCTGGGGTGGTGGTGGTGGTGGTGGTGGCCCTGACATCCAGGTAGGGGCTGGTCGTCGTGGTGGTGAGGAACAGCCGTGAGTGTGGTATAAGGCAGCCGTCTCCCTCTTCTGTATGTGCGTCTCTCCTCTCTTCTGGCTCCCACCTGTGAAATGAACAGAAAGGCGACAATACGTGTTCCCAAGATGTTTGTGTGACCCTGTAGTTTGTATAGGGTTACACAGTCCTATCATACCGCTCTCCTCCTGGCAACAACTACACTTCAATTTTAATAATCCAATTAACACTGAATGATACTGACTTGGTGGAACATAAGACAGTAACAGAGGAAAGTTAGAGAAGAGAGAATAAGGTCATCACTACTTTTAACTAGTCACAAAAAAAAAATCAACACTAATAGACAAAACACTAGCCTAAACTTAACTGTACCGTTCCTAATCTTAAGTACATAATTAACCGTTACTCCCACCCTTAACCTACAGCCACCTATGTGACCCAGAGTGTTTTCCTAGCTTCTCCGCCGGTCAACCACTCCAAACTGTTGCCACCCCTGTGACCAGACTATCTAACGTCAGGCGTCCCCAACGTGAAGTCTACTGACATACTAGTCCACACTAGCATGCTGTACAATACCAGTACACCTCGGGTTATTGCGTTCAAATGGAGTAAAACAGTCGATCGCAATAATCTGAGCAGAACCACACTTAAACTACTTAAGAACTACACCTGCCACTCCCCACTGACCTGGAGACCAGCGGTGGCTGGGTGTCCCCGTGGGACATGCGAGGTCACCTGTCACACTCAGCTGACCTCCACTACCCACCAACCGCTAAGTTCCAAAATCGCCAAATCTTATTACTAACATAAATCACTACACACGCAAGTTCTGGTGAACATTCCCTGAACTACACAAAACTCACAAAATCACTAAACACAACACCAGAGAATCACTATCTCCTAACCTGAAAAAAGTTCGCTAACTCGCGAATAATAAACACCTGTCAAGATCTCCCTGATAGCGCCTGAGCGGCAAAAAGACACGTGGGACTGAACAATGTTAAAAGAACACCAACTACCTACAACATTGTTCAACACCGCTGCCATCATTGTAACGGGGGGTGGGGGAAATAGCTCTATCTTGTCCATTATTCCACCCCCCAGTTAACTAACGAGGCCGGGGGAAACAGCTCTCTCTAGTCCGTTATCCCGTCCTCAGTTAGCTAACTATTCTAGAGCACCCTCCAGAGATCCTAAGGCAACCTCTCTCGTTCGACACCTTAGCACCTAGGTAGTCAAATACCTAGGTTACAAGGTGTCGAACGAGAGAGGTTGCCTTAGGATCTCTGGAGGGTGCTCTAGAATAGTTAGCTAACTGAGGACGGGATAACGGACTAGAGAGAGCTGTTTCCCCCGGCCTCGTTAGTTAACTGGGGGGTGGAATAATGGACAAGATAGAGCTATTTCCCCCACCCCCCGTTACACTGCCACCATAAGCAACCTACCTAACCTGTTGAGGCCAGTGTATAGAATACGTCAATTCCGTGTTTACATTTTAATAATACGGGGCATTTTTAACTGATTTTTTTATTCTAAAAAATACGACGTAACTGAGAGGACGGGTTGCAGAAAGTGAGTGGGGGTGCGTGCGTGAGTGCTCCCCGTTGTGTGAAGAGGGCGAAGCATTAGAGTGTTGTGTAATATCTGGTCTTGTATCAGAGTGGTGCAGATCCGTCTAGCTTCAGGGGTGTGTAAGGATCACGCCAGAGGAATTATCAGCATTAAGTTATCGTTTATGGACGGTAAACTATTGTAATACATGTTGTGGTAATGTATACAATAATGTGACGCTCGCCTACACGCACGTTGATGCAGGGTGAAGTGTTGCGTTACTATGAGGTGATGTTACAGATGTTGCTCCCGGTAGACTGTAAGGTGATGTTACAGATGTTGCTCCCGGTAGACGGTAAGGTTAACCAAACGGAACGTATGAGTGTAATAAGGCACGGCCAACGTCAGCCCCTCAGGACACTTCCCCCACCTACCTACCTCCAGGTTGTTACTGCTCAGTCCTAGGTCCTGCTACCACACACCAGCCACATCTTCTCTGCATTTCCTTTAGTGTGTTCTGTTGTACGTGGACATGAACCTGCGTAGCAATGTTAAATATGCCCGACTATGCTGCATAATGTTTCTTAGAATCCTTATTGACTACTGCGCCTAACATCTTATGATCTTTCCCCCACACTCTGGTAAACACACTAGAAACATGTGTGTGGTGAAGCCATGATGATTCCTAGTATAAAAGAATCAACTTGTAGGACTAATTGAACTCTCCCGCCATATACGAAAGAACTGTACAAATGAACACGACCTTCAGCATTGTCTGAGAGTGGATCTCCAGACTTAATGCAGAGTCGATTAAGGCAGCGTCTGGGATGCTCTCGGACGCAGGTTCGAATCCTCGTCACGGCCCTAGGTTCGAATCCTCGTCACGGCCCTTGTGGATTTGTTCAGTGGATCTCCAGCACTGCTTAGATAAACTGTCTAGGGGAGTTAATGGCCAGCACGTGTTACCAACACGTCAATATGGAGCCTGTATTAGAAGTGACTTTAGTGCTGTTACCAATGGTCTACTGCCTTAACCCTGCCACACACGTATCATATATGTCATTCACTAACAAATACATTGAAAACCCTGTATTACCCACATAAATAATTGAAATAATTAAAATATAAAATAATTAAAGGTTATAAACATTGTTTGTTTAACCAAACGGTTAAACAGCGGCTCTTAGCCTGGTTGACCAGACCGTCAACAGAGGCCTGGTCCAGGACCGCGTATCTGGCACATTGATTCTGGGAGCCAACTGGAGGGACCCCCCTCAAGGGCCCCCTTCAAGGGAACCCCCTCAAGGGCCCCCTTCAAGGGAACCCCCTCAAGGGAACCCCTCAAGGGAACCCCCTCAAGGGACCCCCCTCGAGGGACACCCCTCAAGGGACCCCCCCCCATCCCTCAAGGGACCCCCCTCAAGGGAATCACTGGTATAGATTTTGGTACCAACACAGTCGCAATAATAATAATACGACAATATTGGCCTTGTATCCCTGCCTCCTGTGTATAGGATACCATTGTCCCTGCATTATTACCTGCCGTAACCAATTTTATTCAACACCACCTTTCTGTGTGTAGAGTTGGTGGTGTACTCGCCTAGTTGTGCTTGCGGGGGTTGAGCTCTGGCTGTTTGGTCCCGCCTCTCAACTCGTGTACAGCTTACTGAGCCTGCTGGGCTTTTGTCATATCTTCATTTGAAACTGTGTATGGAATCTGCCTCTACCACATCACTGCCTAATGCATTCCATCTGTTAACTGTAAAAGTTCTTTCTAACGTCCCTGTGCCTCATTTGGGTATGCAGTTTCCACCCGTGTCCCCCTGTTCGCGTACCACCCGTGTTAAACAGTTTTATCTTTATCTACCCTATCAATTCCTCTGATAATTTTGTAGGTAGTGATCATGTCTCCACGAGCTCTCCTGTCTTCCAGCGACGTGAGGTACGTTACACACAATCTTTCCTCGTAACTCATGCCTCTTAGTTCTGGGTTCTGGAGCTTTGTCTTGTGCTTAACAAGGTACAGGCTCCATGCTGGGGCTGCATACTCAAGGATTGGCCTTACATAGGTGGTATACAAGGTTCTAAAGGATTCCTAACACAGGTTCCTGAAGGCAGTTCTGATGTTAGCCAGCCTCGCATGCGCCGCTGATGATGTTCTTTCGATGTGGGCTTCAGGAGACAGGTTTGGTGTGATATCAACTCCTAGATCTTTCTCTCTGTCCGTTTCATGGAGGACTTCATCTTCCATTATGTATCTGGCCTCCTGTTTCCACTGCCTAGTTTTATTACCTTACTTGGGTTGAATACCTTGTTCAACCCAAATGTGTGTGCGCGCGTACCCTTGTGGAAGGCCTTACATGGCCAAAATTTTGAAGACTAACAGTGTACTAAGGGTACCTGTGGTTGGTACTGTCGGGGAAGGGGGTGGATGCTGCACCCTCTAGTGTAGATATAAGCCTTCTGGACTAGTTATACCGCAAAGCCTTATCCCTTCCAGTTTAACTTTTACTGTTAAAATGTGATCCAAGATTGTAAACTGAAACAAAAGTTAGTTGAATCTTTTGTTTACTGGCCCAACCACTTGGGCTGGACGGTAGAGTGACGGGAGAGATAAAATTATCATTTTGTACATTTTGATAGCTTTGAGACGGTACAAGATTCCAAGTATCCAAGTTTCCAAGTATTCCAAGTAGGGAGCCGGTCGGCCGAGCTGACAGCACGCTGGACTTGTGATCCTGTGGTCCTGGGTTCGATCCCAGGCGCCGGCGAGAAACATTGGGCAAAGTTTCTTTCACCCTATGCCCCTGTTACCTAGCAGTAAAATAGGTACCTGGGTGTTAGTCAGCTGTCACGGGCTGCTTCCTGGGGGTGGAGGCCTGGTCGAGGACCGGGCCGCGGGGACACTAAAGCCCCGAAATCATCTCAAGATAACCTCAAGGTCCCAATAATGTAGGTGTTTTATAGTTTCTATGCGTACCATATATGTTCTCTGTATTTCCTCCAATTCCGAGATCTCTCCTGCTCTGAAAGGAGAAGTGGGTATTGAGCAGTACTCAAGACGGGAGAGCACCAGTGATTTCAATGGTATTAACATTACTGTGGGGTCTCTGGATTTGAATGTTATCATAGTCCACCCTATCATTTTCCTGGGTGCCGCTTGCCAATTATAAAATAGCTTATATTCCCTTACCCATTGTGCCTCGATTTATTTAGTAGACTACACGAGCTTCATCAAACTATCGTATTAACTTGTTTATTGATTAAATTTTGCCTTATCGCGTCTGTCTTTTCTCTTCTCAGGTTCTCTCTTCCTTTTCCTTTTGTGCATGCATCTCGCTCCCTTCATGTTCTCATTGGTGTTGGCCGCCTTGCTGCTGCTATGATGGCCGTGCCCTGCACCCTCCGTGCTGCTCTACTATTGTTCTCTAACTTCCCGTGCTTGGTTAGTCCCTTGATCCTGGCGCGCACACATCAGGGGAGGGGGGGGCGAGTGTGGAGTGATGCAGTAGTGGCTGTGTATCATCCTCTCGGCACGTTATTGGTGGTGGTTGTGTGGGCAGAGTTTCCGGAAGGGCCACGGCAGAATGGCCGTGTTACCCCAAGTAAGTGGGAAGGGAGGGGGGAGTTCTTGTCTCTTCACAGGGAAGCGGAGTTGTTGTTCTTTTAAGATTTGCTACTTGGAACAAAAAAATCCAAGTAGCACGGGCTATGGTGAGCCCGCTGTGGATTTACCTGGCACAGGAGCGGGCTATAACTGTGCTGGAAGCGGATGTTGTTGTTTTAGATTCAGCTACTCAGAACGAAGTGTCCATGTAGCACAGGCTATGGTGAGCCCGTAAAAAAAGCCCGTGGAAACGGAGTAGAATGATAGTATTAGTAATTGGGAGTGTGCTTGGATACGCTCCTCACGACAGGCGAGAGAGGCGGGGCTGTGTTTAGTCTGCACTGGATCTCTCATATACGTATGTGAAGGTTCTCTGAAGAGTTAAAGAGCAACGTGTAGAACACCTTCACGGGCCTCTGCAGGTCAGGTACGCACTGTTTGACCTACACGTTTTTTCACCGCTCGTTTGGACTAGGTGATAGCTCAATTACATCATTTATAAAGTTAAATTAATGTGTTGGACATCAGTTTGACAACGGACTGGTCATTTGTCATTTTGTGACTCTAAATTATACTTAAACTTGTAATTGTAGTGGTAGAACTATACGGGATTTTTTAATATCTTGGAGTAATATACAAAGAAATAATTTCATTTATGCATCTAAATTTAACATATATTTTCTATAGTAATGTGTGCATGTGTGAAATGTTATATTACACAATGGGATGGAAATGGAATAGTTCATTTCTTTTGAGTAATTGTTCCTTTGTGGTAGTGTTCCTCTACCATAATGGAAGAGGGGGAGAGCTTCGAAAACAATCAGATTGCAATAAATACATATATAAATAAATAATCATAAGTAGGAAAATAAATGAGTGACTATTTTAGTGTCATGGACCAGGGCCAGGAGCAGCAGCCTGTTGGAACAAGTTATCATACTTTGTTTGGCTCCAGGCCAAACTTAAAATGGCCTGGATGGCTCCAGGCCATCTTCTCCTTCGGGGGAGTAGAAGATGGCTAAGGAAGGAGTTCTCCGGTGTATGAATAGTGAGCAAGTAGCATGAACTTATGAGGTGATAGTTAAGGCTAACACCGTACATAGTTACAAAGGATTAGACCCCATTACAATAGACAACAGGCGACGGAAATACGGGACCCAGGAGCTGATGCTCGTCCAGCAAGCTCACATGGGTGTCTCATTCCCTTGCGCGCGAACACAAACTGATATCTGGTATTCCTCAAGAAATGAGTTATAGTTACGTCTGGAATATTATCCCAAGTTAGCTAATATTATGGCATATATGCACAGACAAGTATGCTTTCCGGGCTCAGGAAGTGATTATATATGCCACGGTGCGACTAGTGAGAGTTGCAGGTATGTGAGGCTGTGATAGTGCAGTAGGAGCCATACTTGTCGTTGCTCTCCAGTAAGAACACACTCATTATTATGTAAAGTTTGACAGAACTGGTGGTGGTGGTGGTGTTGCGGGAGGTCGGGCGGAGGATGTTCTTTTTTATTCTTGGGGGATAATCACGGGCGGGTGTCCCGTGTTTGTGTGCCGTGACAATGGTGACAACCCGTGTTCTCACTGTCACTTAGCGGGTCACGCCTCTCACTAGTACTTGTAGCCCGTGTTTCACTAGACGGCTAGTGTATGATGCTGATCCTCACACCTCACCAGTTCTTGTTTTGTCCTCTCCTGCTAAGACTTTACTGTCACTTATTGAGAGAACTATAAACATTTACTGGGCTGGCAGTGTTCTCACTAATGGCAGACATCAGTACTTGGTCTCGTAGGACACACTTACTCTCATGGTGTTGCCAACTTAGCTTGACAGCAGCGTCTGTCAAGAGAAATCGGCCAAGGTTTGCCTAGCGAATTACGTCATGTTTACCGACTTTCATTTGCCTATCCTGGCTAACCTTCACGCCTGATAATACGCTGAACATTTTGACTTTAGGCCAGAGCTAATGAGACCCATATGTTTTATTTGTGTTTATATATTGTACCTAATGATGGTGTGACCTGTAGTTCACAACTGAGTGTTGTGGCAGAGGAGTTTCATCACCTCTCACCACATTGGATGTTTTGGTGACGAGGAGAGAGTGGTATTGTCCACCACCCAACTGCCTCCTCCACCACCGTTTACCGCACCGCCCATGTTGGGTACACTCACCCCTCCCTCATCACATTCCATCATACTTCCTCCCGCCCACGGTGCCCTTAATATTCTACACACCCTTCCGTCCCTAGTATCGCTATCTCGATTTGTTGAGTATAATTAAACCTGGCTGCGAGATGGAACAGTATCTGACTGGGTGTGTGGCTGGTGTAGTGATGTCATTGTGACACTGGAGGTGTGTGCACGCCTCTGGCTGCCCACCCACATCCTCCCACACCTACTGATTTTTCTTAAGCTTTCTCTGTCCACTCTCTGCTTATCTGAAGTCAAACTATGCTATTTATTTTTCACCAAAACTATCCGTCAATCGTTTTGCATCCAAGATCCAGTTACTGCTGGGTGCCTAGACCATCCGGGTATAATGGATATGTGGACCCGAGGACTGCTTGCCGCTCCAAGTAACACATGTTCACGCCAAGTTGTTATTACAAGACTACACGTGTGTAGTCTTGGCTAATGAGAGTCCAGACAACACGCTATAGTCACGAAACAAATATTACTAGTTTAAAAACCAACCATTATGGTTTCACTACATGATCGCGTTGCCATAATCCTTTAAAAAATTACTTGCAATATTCATCCAAAAAAGGTTCAAGAAATGAGTTGTAAAGTATACGAAATATATGACTTTTAATTATTACAAAATTATTTCACTAAAGTCCACCAAACACCACGATGCAAGATAGACGAAATTAACCAAACAAGGAACACAGATACATGCCGAGAGGTCCACACCACAAACTAACAAAAAAAAATCCATCTACGGACTACCAGTATGTGCCTCAGGGGTCACGTGACTTCCAATGTCCGGTGACATGCATGACAAGTGACGAGTAACGCTAAGAAACATGCACGGCAGATCCAGCGTGTGGATGTGACATGCGTAACATGAAAACGTGTGTTAAAAAGTAAGAAAATCTAGACACCATACATAGCGCTGAGCGTCACTCCGGTGTAAATCATAGATCTCCAAGAGGATGGGATCAGTCAGGCCTTGTCGCAGAGCCGGCTAACACACTCGGGGCGACCGACCAACTAGTGTTAAAAGTTGGAGAGAGGAGAGTAGCTGTGGTAGTATTGTCACACTTGTCTCACTCCACATACCCACGAGAAGGGACTAGTGCAGGTGCTGTGTGGTGACGGCAGGGAGTATTGTGAACATCTCTCCAAGCAATCAGTCGCGTACAAACGCCAGTCTGTGGTCGCCTGTGTCCGCTGCCTAGGTTCAGGCACACAGCGCGGTCTAACGCCAGATTTCCCTTGTGACTGGCTTCATCAGCCGATGTGGCATTGTTTGCACAAGTGTCGAGCTTCCTCTTGAGGAGCTCCACCTGCATTCTAGCCACATTCCTCATATTTGCCGAATAGCTTAGTGACGTACAGTGGGAGTATACATCACATTATCCTAGTTCCCCGCACCGCCTTCATGTAAGTTGTCTACACCTGCGGCCAGCGCCTACTGTCATTAGCCAACATTATAATTATCAGTACTGAGGAAAATAGGCAACACTTACCAATATGCCATGAGCAACATCTTACAACTAATCTACAGGCCCTCCTACCTCTGTACCAAATACCACCGCAACAATATTTGGTCAAATAAAACATTACATCGTTAACAGTTGTTAATATTTATAATAAAACGCTTGGTTGTACAGGATAATATTGGAGGTATGATTGGGCACTTCATCATTCACTGCTCGTCCCTGTTTACCTGTAGTCGGTTTCGGGAGTTGTGCTGCTTCCCAAGTCCGGCTTGGGACCAGGGTATTGTGACGGTGTGTGGGAACACTTACACAACTGTTGACAACAGCAGCAGGGTGATGGGAGAGACCCATTAAGTCACAGCACTGATGTGTCGTTGCTCTAGTGTGTAGTGTGGGGGTAGCTGGAGGTCAAGTGTGGCCTCTACAGGTTTGTGTCCTGCCCGCCACCACCTGTGACACAACGAAGGCAGCTATTAGGAGAAAGCGCCAAGTGGGAGAGCTAAAGTTGTGATTTTAAAAGCCTTGGTAGATGATGTCATCGTCGGTGTCATGTTAAATGTTAAGTGCTGCACAAAATGTCTCTTTAAATGGAACATTTGTGGATTGTTTTGACTTTGTGACCACCTGCGGTGCAGCCTGTTCTCGAGAGCGTTTCCGACGTCAAGAAAGTGTCGTACTAAAGTGCCTTATGCTAACCTACCAGAGGACCCACGAACACAGAACGGGACGATGTCAATTTTGCTACGATGTCATTGTCATCGAGCCGCTGTCATTTTCTCGTAGGAGAGTATTTGGCCTAGGTAAAGTATACGTCAAAATGCGACGTGCTATTAGGACGGGTTGTGTAGTGACGTCACGTATAGCTTGTATTGTGCCCCGTCCCACCTCTTGCTTTATTACCAGAGGATTACACGTCACACAACATTAAGCACACACTTGTCATTGATGATTAACATTGAGAAACTATTGAGGGCATACGATGGGATCGCACCAGCATCCCAGAGTTTGAGGCCCCGTTATTAATTGTAACATTCCTCTCTCATTATTACCCTACAATTGGGCTGGACTACAATGACAGGACTTCCTGCCGTTCTACTGGCATTTGAGACCTGTGGATTGGTTGTCATTGGTAACACTGTTATAAGCACAAAATGAGCACATTAATTGGAAAATTTATAAAGTTTCGGTTACTAGTAACAAACTAAATCCATGTAATACTTGTAACTAAATCCACACATTCGATACGAGAAACGATGTTTCGATCCTTAGTGGACTTGCCGGTTACTTGTAGCCGAAAGGCCCAGTTTAATTTCTTGGTCTAGAGAGGACAGAAACGTCGCTACAGGTGTCGAATGTGTGGATTTAGTGCGTTTCTGCTATTTTTTTGGAGGCGGGGGAGGGAGATTCCAGGATATAAATTTTGTATGTGATTAATTTCTTTGCGGAGGGGTGAAGGGTGGAGGAAGTGTGTGTAGTGCTCCCGTGTACACTTGGTGTAATGCAAATGGTTGTCATTACTTAGGTTAATACATTTAATTCACGTGGTTCGTGGCGTTTGTGTTACAGTAATTATGTATCCTGCATGAAGAATCATTATGATTTTCAGTATATTGCTCAACATCTGTCGGGAGAACACCGTCTTGTATCGTGTTGAAACTTTCTTATGAAAGGTGAGGGGGGGGGGGAGACGTGGTGCCAGAAAGATGAGTCGACTCCAAGACCTGAGAACATGTTCGCCACACCACGTCATCGCTACACTCGGTAAACCCAACCCATTCTATCCCAACCTAAAGATTGATGAAGATTAAGCCACCCAAAAGGTGGCACGGGCATGAATAGCCCGTAATTGGTGGCCCTTTTGAGCCATTACCAGTATCAATAGATGATACTGGAGATCTGTGGAGGTGCGACTGCACCCTGCGTGACGGGAGATGTCTCCCGTGTTTCCCAATCTAATTTAAATGTTGTTCATATATATGACATGGACAAGTTGTGATGTCATTATGACGTCATCATTTTATTACGGCTTAGGTTTTAGTTTCTACTGAACATGATACCTACTTTCTTTTTTTGTATATATATTTAATAGGTCATTGTGTCCTGGAACGAGACGTTGAACTATGTTTACACCAAGTATGTCTAAGCTGGACCGAAATGTCCGTCCCATCCTCCAATAAGAGCTGCCTCATAATGCTCCCAAGTACTGTGTACAGAATAATGACAGTTGCTCATTATTCTCATGTCCTGCGTGCTGTCTACTCATCCACCGGCCCCGCGTGCGTGTGTGTGTGCGTGTGTGTGTGTGTGTGTGTACTCACCTAGTTGTACTCACCTAGTTGTGTTTGCGGGGGTTGAGCTCTGGCTCTTTGGTCCCGCCTCTCAACCGTCAATCAACAGGTGTACAGATTCCTGAGCCTATCGGGCTCTGTCATATCTACACTTGAAACTGTGTATGGAGTGAGCCTCCACCACATCACCCCCTAATGCATTCCATTTGTCAACCACTCTGACACTAAAAAAGTTCTTTCTAATATCTCTGTGGCTCATTTGGGCACTCAGTTTCCACCTGTGTCCCCTTGTGCGTGTTCCCCTTGTGTTAAATAGACTGTCTTTATCTACCCTATCAATCCCCTTCAGAATCTTGAATGTGGTGATCATGTCCCCCCTAACTCTTCTGTCTTCCAGCGAAGTGAGGTTTAATTCCCGTAGTCTCTCCTCGTAGCTCATACCTCTCAGCTCGGGTACTAGTCTGGTGGCAAACCTTTGAACCTTTTCCAGTTTAGTCTTATCCTTGACTAGATATGGACTCCATGCTGGGGCTGCATACTCCAGGATTGGCCTGACATATGTGGTATACAAAGTTCTGAATGATTCTTTACACAAGTTTCTAAATGCCGTTCGTATGTTGGCCAGCCTGGCATATGCCGCTGATGTTATCCGCTTGATATGTGCTGCAGGAGACAGGTCTGGCGTGATATCAACCCCCAAGTCTTTTTCCTTCTCTGACTCCTGAAGAATTTCCTCTCCCAGATGATACCTTGTATCTGGCCTCCTGCTCCCTACACCTATCTTCATTACATTACATTTGGTTGGGTTAAACTCTAACAACCATTTGTTCGACCATTCCTTCAGCTTGTCTAGGTCTTCTTGAAGCCTCAAACAGTCCTCTTCTGTTTTAATCCTTCTCATAATTTTAGCATCGTCCGCAAACATTGAGAGAAATGAATCGATACCCTCCGGGAGATCATTTACATATATCAGAAACAAGATAGGACCGAGTACAGAGCCCTGTGGGACTCCACTGGTGACTTCACGCCAATCGGAGGTCTCACCCTTCACCGTAACTCTCTGCTTCCTATTGCTTAGATACTCCCTTATCCACTGGAGCACCTTACCAGCTACACCTGCCTGTCTCTCCAGCTTATGTACCAGCCTCTTATGCGGTACTGTGTCAAAGGCTTTCCGACAATCCAAGAAAATGCAGTCCGCCCAGCCCTCTCTTTCTTGCTTAATCTGTGTCACCTGATCGTAGAATTCTATCAAGCCTGTAAGGCAAGATTTACCCTCCCTGAATCCATGTTGGCGATTTGTCACGAAGTCCCTTCTCTCCAGATGTGTTACCAGGTTTTTTCTCACAATCTTCTCCATCACCTTGCATGGTATACAAGTCAAGGACACTGGCCTGTAGTTCAGTGCCTCTTGTCTGTCGCCCTTTTTGTATATTGGGACCACATTCGCCGTCTTCCATATTTCTGGTAGGTCTCCCGTCTCTAGTGATTTACTATACACTATGGAGAGTGGCAAGCAAAGTGCCTCTGCACACTCTTTCAGTACCCATGGTGAGATCCCATCTGGACCAACCGCCTTTCTAACATCCAGATCCAGCAGGTGTCTCTTGACCTCCTCTCTCGTATGTGTGTGTGTGTTCATTCCTCGTTTCGGGTGGCTAGTCATATGTCCTATGTCACCCTTAATGGGTTTTTGTTTGTGGCTGGTGGCCACACGGTAGGAAACTTGTAGGGTTTACTTAGACATGTTGGAGTTAAAGGTCCAGGTGACGGGGATACCCCCAGTGGTCCCCGCGGAACACTCTACTACCACCATGTTTTGTAGTAGACCAATTATTTTTTAAACGGTGAGAAATATTTTATTGAAACGAGCATTTTATGTCTTTTGAAACATACCATTCTGTAAAGACATTTTCATGTTCGTAATACATATTTAAAGATGTATTTTGTATTTTATAATGTTTAAAGATGTATTTTGTATTTTATAATTTTTAAAGATGTATTTTGTATTTTATAATGTTTAAAGATGTATTTTGTATTTTATAATTTTTAAAGATGTATTTTGTATTTCTTTTAAAATTTTTAAATAACAAACGAGTAAAATATACGGAAGGAAATGCGGCATACACCCCAATGAGGAGTAGAGGTGTCATAGGTACAATCAGAGAATACTGCATGAAGATCAGAGGTCCACGGCTGTTCAGTACTCTCCCAGCAAGCATTAGAAATATTGCCGAAACAAATGTGAACTTCTTCAAGAACCAATTAGACTCGTGCAAGGAATGCCGGACCAACCAGGTTGTCAATGATATCTGGGCCTGCGCGCCGCTCCAAGCAAGTCTGTTGGATCAAGCTTATTCAAGCCTGGCCTCAGGTCGGGCTTGGAGTAGAACAACTATTATAACCCTCTCAGAGTATGATCCATGTGTGCTGAAACTGTGACGGCAGCAGGTGTGATATTTGCAGCCTTGACAGTAAGGGCAACAGTGGTAGCAGCAGTTACAGTAGTATCATAAGCAGTAATGGGCCCCCGTTAGCCTATTATTGGCAGTAATAGTGGTTGTCGCATTACCAGTGACACGGTGAGCAGGGAGGGGAAATAAAGGCAGGAGGAGAATGAGGGGTGGAGGTAAAGCAGAGCAGTAAAGAGGACCCTTGGGGGTGGGACGTTGGGCTGGGTCCTGGCGAGGTGCCCACATCAATAGTATCAGCTGGGATTCAGGAGCCACCGGGGTTGCCGTTGTGCTTCTTTCCTCCTCGAAATCACTGCTTCCCTATTTGTTTCTCTCTGCTCCTTTTCCTGATGTTTCTCTTCTGTTTGAGGGTTCTGTAATGAGCTCCCAGAGAAGCGTTCTCTCACTGGATCCCGTAGAGTAGAGCGACTGTTGCAGACGCCATCACACGCCTGCCAGAAGTGTACGGTCACCTATCTTATACCATTGCTTCCTCTCATTATATTGGAGATTTGTAGCCCATTTTTTTTTTTTTTAGTCAGTGTTCAGTTGATTTCCTTAACGTTTGTTCTTAAGAGGAGTCTGAGACTTCCTTTGAATAAATTTCCAAAATATTTCATTGTCCACTTTTTTCTTTATTGAGGAATTATTATTCACCTTCATCTCTTGCCTTGTCTGTAATAATATTTGTGGCGTTCAGCGGGATCTTACAAGCTCGGGGAGGACGATGCACATCCACTGAAATCATTCCGGTTACTTCCACTGGGATGAGGTTTCTAGGTGTATTCACCTAGTTGTATTCACCTAGTTGTGCTTGCGGGGGTTGAGCTCTGCTTTCGATCCGCCTCTTAACTGTCAATCAATCAACTGTTACTAACTACTAACATTCTTCCCCCCCCCACACCCACCCACCCACAGCCAAGAAGCAAACCGTAACAGCTGTCTAACTTCCAGGTACCTATTTACTGTTAGGTAACAAGGGGCATCAAGGTGAAAGAAACTCTGCCCATTTGTCTACCGCATTACGTGTCCTGCGTGCAACCCGTTCTCGTACTTGCTTATAGTCAATATTGGCTTATTTAATAAGTGCATATGTGACATACAAACCGATTGTAAATATTTTAGTTTACTTTGAAAAGCTTTATAAAAAACACCGACCTCACCTAACCTTCTTAGTATGTTAAGATAAGCATCTTATTGCTTTTTAATTACAATTATTACTTAACCTATACCGTTGATTGGTTAATAATTGTAAAAAGCAATAAGATGCTTATCTTAACATACTAAGAAGGTTAGGTGAGGTCGGTGTTTTTTATAAAGCTTTTCAAGGTAAACTAAAATATTTACAAACGGTTAGTATGTCGCATATGCACTTATTAAATAAGCCAATATTGACTATAAGCAAGTTCGAGAACGGGTTGCTGCGTGCTGTCTGCTCAGCCACCGGCCCCGTGTGTGTGTGTGTGTGTTCATTCCTCGTTTGGGGTGGCTAGTCATATGTCCTGTCACCCTTAATGGGTTTTTGTTTGTGGCTGGTAGTTTGCTTGAGGCAGATTTATTCCTCCCCATTATACAGCTGGAAGGTTGGTCTTGGCCCCCAAAATTATACGCGTGAGTTACTAGAGTATCCGGACGGTGGTACAGTACAGTGGCAGGCGACAACCTCATTCATTATGGAGAAAGAGGTGGTGGCAGGAGGAGGTAGTCCGTAATTGCAAAAATTCATCTCGGATACAAGCGCTCATGGAGATTCGGGATGGAAACAAAGGCAGAGAAGTGAGATTGTAGAATTACCAGCATGAGTGAAGGACATCGTGGGACCACAACCCGAGATAATGTACCCATGTTAGAGACATTAGAAATACGGCCAGTACAATAAACCCCACACTGAGTTGAGAAAGCTCGCCTTGTCATATTCAGTACAGTCTGTTCTTAAAGTTCCCCCCCCCTCCACCTTGCACTCGCAAGATAACGTAAACTTGTAAGATTTTAATGTGTTGATTTACAGTGTGTTCACATGAGACAGTTAAGCAAGTCCCAGCTGTGTCTGGGTGTAAGTGACAGGATGAACAACCCAACAAGTCTTATTGTTTGAGTGTGTTGTTCATGCTTCTATGGCGGTAAGTTCACTCACTAGTGACGCTCTCCAACAAATAAGCCCTCCGGGACAAAAACAAAAATAATGGTTAATTACCTGGAGTTTACCTGGAGAGTTGCGAGAGTAGTTCTACTCCGCAAGCCCACCCTGGGGTCAGGCGATATTTTTATCCGATGAAGCAAAAACATTTGTGGAAAATATTTGCAGATGTGTCTAAATACACGATGTTCACATTGATTTACTCTGTAAATTTATCGAAAACTTATGTTGCAAATATAATGCTGCGCTGGTGTGGTCATCTGGAAGCTTGTGGATATAACCGAACTAGCCACTGTGGGGACTGAGTCCTCCCGCCACACGTGTACTGTGCTTGTGTACAGTCAATACCTTTATCATTGGGAAGGTCAAAGGGAACTGTAAGGAGAGATTAGGCGAAAGGTTACCGCCGTCCTCAAGTTTGGTAATGACGGTACCAGAATATCACAAGTTGAGCATTCATTTTCACCATAGGTCTACAATTCATCGAGAAGTTTGCGGGTGTCGAGTCGGTTGCTTTATCTACCAGGAAAAGGATGGAAGAAAGTTTTACCCATACGTGCAGTCAGAGCAGACCCAAGGGCGACGAGGAACACTCTAGATACTTCAGCATCGCCAGGGCTCTATGTTGCTCAAATTACCATTCAACAAAGAACAGTGAGGTCACAGGAAAGTGATATATCTGAGAGAACATTTAGGCAATACGATGGACTCGATCCCGTGTCCAACCCAACTGTGCTTCACTGCAAGTTTGCGGAAGGAGCTTCTCTTGAAGCGCCAACATGAAAACAAAAATGTCAGTTGGATAATGGAGCATAGAATCCACGTCCTTCGTTGACCATCACAGTTTCAAGTCCTTGAGTCAAAAGTTCTTTACCAGTATGCATTAGAATGTAACGGTTGACAAACGTAATCTGCAGGAACTGGAGAAGACCTGCGTGGAGGACTGCTCAGCCTCCCTACTGATGAGTGCCACAACCTGCCGGGGGCTGCAGGAAGTTACTCCTCTTACCAGTGGCAATGGAAGATCAGTGAATTATTGGTAATTGAAGTTGGAGTAAATATTAATTTCGACAATTTAAGATAGCATAAAGTTTAACTTTTGCTTCATTCTTTGCAGGTAGCGTTAACATTATTCTTGTTTTAAATATTTACTAATCTCAGAGTACGCTTGATTTTTCCCGCACAGTAACTGTTAAGTCACAGTGGCATTACGTGACGTGCTTGGGTGGGAATTGTTCAGGCGGGACAGACTGGGGTGCACATTATGTTGGTAACTTACAATCTACTTTTTTCATTTTATAACTCTGGTATTTGTGCATTTATGGAGCCTCCCTAGACCATATGAAGGTTATATACTAATATACTAAAGCTCCACATTTCCCAGAATAATGAGGTCATACAGGCACAATGTAATGACGATATCAACATTGTGTTTCCAATTGTAATTCGTATCATAAAATTACAGTTTGCCCAGTGTGGCTGGCAATTTAGCGTAGATAGAACAGGTTGTGCATGTGCAACACTTAAATAAAATTGATAATATCTAGAATGCGACGGTATGAACGACTGAGCAAGTACAACACAAACTCTGCTGTTGGTCACTAAATGGTGGTGGATTGATCTTAATGACAAAGTGCCTTATAGTTTTTATATAAACCATCACAATCAGTGTCTGAAGTTACTTGTACTATTAATGTGATTGTTGCCAACCATAATCAATTTTGTATTCAATTTGTGTGGTTGGTTCTCAGTTGGAGTTGGTAAACAGGGCTTTGTAGGTGGATTGGCCACTGAGCCTTACAAGACAGAAAATATACTGACATCGGATACTATATTGCAATAATTATAAAAATGTAAATGTTTTTAACAAGATTACTTCCGATTTAAAAAAGCTATGAAATACTAAAACATTGTTATAGCTTTAAAAAGCTACACCAACTTTTTTAATGATAGATATTTTCATGAGCAGTAAAACGATAAATAGAACCCGGTTTGGTGAGTAATATGGCTCGAGTATACACACACACTGGGCAAGTTGTGTGTATACGCACTGGGCAAGTTGTGTGTATACGTACTGGGCAAGTTGTGTGCATACGCACTGGGCAAGTTGTGTGCATACGCACTGGGCAAGTTGTGTGCATACGCACTGGGCAAGTTGTGTGCATACGCACTGGGCAAGTTGTGTGCATACGCACTGGGCAAGTTGTGTGTATACGCACTGGGCAAGTTGTGTGCATACGCACTGGGCAAGTTGTGTGCATACGCACTGGGCAAGTTGTGTGTATACGTACTGGGCAAGTTGTGTGTATACGCACTGGGCAAGTTGTGTGTATACGTACTGGGCAAGTTGTGTGTATACGCACTGGGCAAGTTGTGTGCATACGCACTGGGCAAGTTGTGTGCATACGCACTGGGCAAGTTGTGTGTATACGTACTGGGCAAGTTGTGTGTATACGCACTGGGCAAGTTGTGTGTATACGTACTGGGCAAGTTGTGTGTATACGTACTGGGCAAGTTGTGTGCATACGCACTGGGCAAGTTGTGTGCATACGCACTGGGCAAGTTGTGTGCATACGCACTGGGCAAGTTGTGTGTATACGCACTGGGCAAGTTGTGTGTATACGTACTGGGCAAGTTGTGTGTATACGCACTGGGCAAGTTGTGTGCATACGCACTGGGCAAGTTGTGTGTATACGCACTGGGCAAGTTGTGTGCATACGCACTGGGCAAGTTGTGTGTATACGCACTGGGCAAGTTGTGTGTATACGCACTGGGCAAGTTGTGTGCATACGCACTTATCCAAAATTTGCATTTCTATATTAGTGTTTTTTATAGAATCTCTATGAATGAATCCTTATCCTGTTTGGCAGTGGACAGTAGAAAGTTGTATTTGTGTTTTATTAATACGCACATAGTCTGACGTAGTAAGTTGTAGCCTTCTGAAAAAAAAGTGATTGTGTCAATTTCCAATTTTGACCTTGTTTCACGTTGATGTGACCCGTGTAGCAGTGAATGGTATCGACACCCCTCACAGCAACATGGCCTGCCTGAACTGCTCATATGTTAATCCAAATTGTATATAAATGTTGTCGAAGACGTGCCACCGTCCCTGTGTAGAGGGGGTCACTACAGCAGGCACCTCGTCGCCGGCAGGAGGAAGTGGGTCAGCCGGCACCACCATAAACTTTAAAGTCGGGCTCCTTCACCCCCGGCGGCGCCACGCTCATACCCCTTACCACCCCCCACCCCCTAACCCTCTCCCTTACCATCCCTTAGACCACCACCCCTTTAGACCCCTGCCTTCAGACCCCCCCACACCCCTTAGACCCCCACCCCCTTAGACCCCCCACCCCCTTAGACCCCCACCCCCTTAGACCCCCCACCCCCTTAGACCCCCCACCCCCTTAGACCCCCCACCCCCTTAGACCCCCCACCCCCTTAGACCCCCCACCCCCTTAGACACCCCCACCCCCTTAGACACCCCCACCTCTTAGACCCCCACCCCTTAGACCCCCCACCACATAGACCCCGTCTCCTTTTCGCATACTCTCCCTCCCCCCTCCCGCCCAACCCTTCCCTGCCCTACTACTCTCACCTTTCCATATAATTTTCTCCCATCTTCCACCACCACCTCCCTATTCCCAACTCACTCTTTCCCCCTTTTTTTCTCTTTCCTCTTCACTTCAACTTTCTCGTATTACTACAATTTTGTTTTTTTATTCTTACCAGTTTTATCAATCTTTTCATGTTTTCCTCCCCCCCCCACCTCTCCTTTATCCCCTTACCTCTGCCTTCCACCAGACCCTTAACTGTTTCCTTCACCGCTCCACCTTCTTCACTCTCCCCCCCCCCCCTTTCCTCCACATTGTGTGGTACAGTCGACAATACTGTAACGCATTACACAATATGATGTATAACACATCTCTAAATCCTGCCCACGGAGGACACAAGACAATGTATATACCCTGGTGGCCATTGTAAAGGGCCATTTACCCTGTAAATGGCCAGCGTCAAGTACATATATATACCCTGGTGGCCATTGTAAACGGCCAGGTATATACCCTGGTGGCCATTGTAAAGGGCCAGCGTCAGGTACGCTGAGGGAGGACGTTATCAACATCCAGGGCCCAAGACTTTCCAACAGTCTCCCGCTACATGTAAGGAGCTTAACTGGCTGGCCTCTCATGGTCTTCAAGACAATGCTTGACAAACACCTCCAAAAAATACCTGATCAACCAGGCTGTGTTTCATACATCAGGCTACGAGTACCCGCGTCCAATAGCCTCGTTGACCAGACTAACCGGGAGTCCTGGTCGGAGACTGGGCCGCTGGGTTGTTGATCCCCGGAAGCTACACAAGGTAGACATTAGGTAGACGTCTGTGGTAAAAAAAATTATTAAAAAAAAACTATCGCCCTTCTACCATACCCTATCACTCTAGTTATTCCCACCCTTCCTCTTTCTTTTTCCACTCTTCCTCTTCTCTTTATATTTCCTTCACTCGCCATCTTCATCCCCTTTGCTCTGACTCATCAACCAGGCTGTCGTCATATAAAGGTCAGTGTAGAGATCGGCGGCAGTGACCATGTTCGTACGCACGCGCGCGTACACACTGGTGAATGAGCAGTGACGCTGGACAAGTTACCAACGAGAGGGAAGCGTTCGTGTAGTCGTGTATCATGCGGTGCAGATGTAAGATTAGCCAGCGTCAACACCGTCTTGAGAAAACTAAGCAAGGAGTCCTTCCTTCAGGAACATTATCAAGACACTGAAGATATTCGGGGGACAGTGGTGAAGTACTGTACACCTTCACTCGTATACCCTCGAGCACGGGAGGACACGGGAAGGGGGGGGGGGGGTGCTGTAACCACCTCCTCACTTTCCTCTGTGTCACACACACACACACACACACACACAACGTACGTGCGCCACTAGATAGAATAATAACATCACCAGGGCAGCATATGCCAAGCCTACGAGGACAGCTTTCACGTCCGTAGTTAAGGAAACTTTGTAAAGTTTTTAGTATACAAGAAAAGTACAGATCTTTGAACAAATCCACAAGGGCCGTGACGAGGATTCGAGCCTGCGTCCGGGAGCATCTCAGACACTGCCTTAATTGACTGAGCTACGACAGGGTAAAAGAGTTGAAACCGAAGTTCTACTCAACTTACTGGATCCTTGTTACAACAGAGTACACGACCCCCCCCCCTCCCGTCTCCTCTCCCCCTCCCGTCTCCTCCCCTCCCTTTTACCTTTCCATGTCCCGTCCCTCGCTCATCAGACAGCCCGTCTACTATCATAACGCTGTATTAATATTTCTCGACTTTTTCCTTCACACGCACCTCTCCATCTTCTTTACAATAAAAAAAGAAAAATATCCATCTCTTCGTCCTTGTCGCCTCTTTCTGTTTGTCCTCTCCCCACTCCCTCGATCCTGTCTCCGCTCTCCCCGTTTTTCCGTCTCCCCGTTTTCCCCGTCTCCCCGTTTTCCCGTCCCTGTCCTTCCCGTCTCCCCGTCCGTGTCCTCGTGTCCCTCCGGACTGTGATCGTCGCACTTTCTCAATTCATAGATTGGCATGTTGCGGAAACGAATACTAATGCAAACTAGTATATATTGTGGTGGGTGATTAAAATTCGTGCCGCATACGCTAAGTTAGAGCGGCGAACCCGGCTACGTGGCGGCGGCGGCGGCCCTCACACCTCTTGCGGCCTGCCAGGAATCCCCCCCCCCCCCCCAGGTGCATGTATGTATGGCTGCGAAACTCTAAACAGATTCTGGAGACTGTTGTGGGAGGAGGCAGGCATCAATGGGCCGGCCTCTCAATCTTGTCCGGAGATTTGGACAAGATCACCAGGCGAGTCATTTGGCACAGTCAAGGTTTGTGTTAGTGTGTAAGAGTATGTTGTGTTAGTGTGTAAGAGTATGTTGTGTTAGTGTGTAAGAGTATGTTGTGTTAGTGTGTAAGAGTATGTTGTGTTAGTGTGTAAGAGTATGTTGTGTTAGTGTGTAAGAGTATGTTGTGTTAGTGTGTAAGAGTATGTTGTGTTAGGATGTTCATGAACAATTATTGGAAGTGATAATATGCGTCACCGTTGTCGGTGTTTCCAGGTTTTCATTTAGCAGAAGTAGGAAGCAATATTGAGAGTGTATAGGAAGCTCTGGGTGGTCCGACGTGTCCAGGGTTTTTAGACCTAATGAGATTGATCATGAACAATTTAATTAATGAAACCCGCTCCAAATAAATCTGTTACAGCTTCCTTTTTTTGTTTTGTTAATTTGCTCTGCTTCTGTTGGGGAAGATTGTGTATCGTGATTACCTTTGTGTAAATGGATTTGTTTTTAATAGATTAGTAGATATTTAGCTCTTGGAACGTTAGCTCTTGGAACGTTAGCCGCTGTAACGTTAGCTCTTGGAACGTTAGCTCTTGGAACGTTAGCCGCTGTAACGTTAGCCGCTGTAACGTTAGCCGCTGTAACGTTAGCTCTTGGAACGTTAGCCGCTGTAACGTTAGCTCTTGGAACGTTAGTTGTTAACTTTCGACACTTGCGCGGTCACAGAAATAAGGATTCTTTCGATATCGGGGAGCGTAGATCAATAAGAACTGACACAACCGCAAGATGAAAATATTTAGCTTCTAAAATAAAGTAAAGATGAGTGTGGCGTGTCCAGGGGAGGTGGGGGGGGGGGTGTAAGGGTGGACTGGGTAACCGGCACCCTCCCTTAACACCCACTTAGCTGCCAACACCCACACATCGTGTCAGCAAGGCGGACAGCCCGCCTGCTTTCATACCTCACTGTATTTCCCACTTCTATACTTCCCTTCACCTATGTCTCTCCTTCCTCTTTCCTCCCCCCCCCAAAAAAAAAAAAAAAACTCCCTTAAACTTCCCACTTCACAAGGAAGGCAGTAAAGAACCAATACAAATTTAGAGTAACATCACACATCATCATCAATGTGATGATAAGCTGCGTTAGCTGCTGTCGAGCCTGGCTAATTATATGTCGACACAAGTCGAGCCTGGCCTCGGGCCGGGCTTGGGGAGTAACTCCCAGAACCCCATCAACCTCATCAACCAGGTAATGTTTCTGAGAGGGTAATAAGCCAACTTACCAGTTATATGGACAAGAATGATTTGTATAATCCTGGTCATCACGGCTTCAGAGGAGGAAGATATTATATCTTGCCATTACGGGGGGGGGGGGGGGGCATTGAAAGTCATCCAAAATGTAGACTATTACGCAGATTTTGTATAAAGATGTGTTCAGTAACACGAAAGCGCTCAAGTAATTTCTCATTTTTCCTTCCTGGTTGTAAGTTTTCAGTATTGCATGTATGTATGTGTGTGTTTATTACAAAGAGAAAATAAGTTGGAGCCACGAGGAGGATTTTCTAAATTGATACATCACGGCAATGGCATTTCATTGTGCATTTATTACATAATAAATTACAACATGCTGGCATTAGAGATATGGTAGGAATTTAAATGGAAAGTCTTGGTGCCTTAGGAACAAGTATGAAGTACAGAGTACACGTCTGAGGCCTACGACTTTGTCTTGTGCCAACAATGATAACAATGTTGCAGGGACATCAGTGGAACAAGTCAAGATGGACGTGTTCAAGTTTTTGCCAGAGTTACGGATCACTCTTACAGTGATGGCTATGTACCCTTGCGGACCACGGAGACAAATAGCCCAGGTAATCACTAGGGCAGACTAGTATCTGGTCCGAGTGCGATAATGGAACCATCGAAATCGTCAGCACGCAAAAGGACGCTTCCTACTTGGCATTTGGCGATGAGAGATTCCAGTCAAGAGTACAAGTGCGTTGACTGCACCACTGTTCGTTATTCCCACTGTTTGATGGTGTCTAATAATAAATATCATCGTAATATTTTGTTTGTATAAAGTTCATTTGGAACATGATAGTGAAGTATTCGTAGGTACATAAGGTAATTTATATAAAAGCCACTAATACGCAGTGTGTTTTTGGCATATATATTAAATTATATGAAGGCCTACCTTAATAGAGCAGTGTACATCATTATGCTAGTCCGTAAGGTGTATATTGTAATGGACATTAATGGGAATCTGTTTAATAATGTTCCTAAAATGCATGCCATATCCTCTCCCATCCCTAGTTGTCAAAGTTGGCGAGAAAGATCCCACTTTAGCCAAACTTGACATGGCTTAAAGTTTATCTCTGGGAGGGAAGCCGATGGTATAGGATCTTGAGGTAAGGGAGGCCCCAGTCACCTCTCTTCTCGACCTCAGCTTTGTTTTCATGATGCTTATAGTATCAGAGTGAACCAGGCGAGGGGAGTAACTCCTTTGTCAACACCAGCCTGGTCAGGACCGGGCCCGCAATCATCGCAAGGTAACCAGACACCTGGTTCCCGCGCCATGCGGTTGGTGGCAGGGTTCCCGCGCCGTGCGCTGAGCAAATGTACTTGATCCCTGCTTGTGCTCTTTGCCATAACCTTTTTATTCTCTAGGTGCCTACAAAATAAACACAGGCTCCAACAGTAGTGTGACATAGGTTAATGATTGCGGGCCTACCGGCGGCTCCAAGCTACAACCTTTTGGACCAAGTTATAGCAAACCAAGGCAGGCCCCAGGCCGGGCTAGAGTAGAACAACTCTCAGAACCCACTCGGGGCATATTTCAGGTTCCTGGCGCAGGCATAACAAAAGATCCCCATACGAAACAAGTGACTTGAATCACTTTCCAACGTTTGGACTAGGACCCATTGTGCGAGGAGGAAAACTATCAATATTTCAACTTGCAAACCTTGGGGAAAAGTGGTGTAGTGTGGCGAATGTGTAAGGGCGATGACAGTTTTATGGGGAAAGTTGAACTGAAGTTAGCCGATTACTGTACTGTTGTTAACTGTTCTCCTGTAGTTATATTATGATTGTCAGCTTTGTTGTTTTGTTGGGTTCCCATTAAATATCTTGCGAACACCTGATCGTGTATTACTTGAAACTTAGGATCCTGAGTTTTAACTTCAAAGATCAAAGGCTTGTGGAATACAAGCTGTGTTGTGTTTGTGAGCTATTATCTTGACAAAATCTTGACAGGAAATGTACAAAATGGTAATGAATGGATATAGGTTCGAAGACTGCTTTATACATATTTCCTGAGACCTAACTAAGGGACATAACTGGCCGACCCCTCACAGTCTTCAAGAGACAACTTGATAAACACCTCCGAAGGATACTTGATCAACCAGGCTATGCCTCATACGTCAGGCTGCGCCTCATACGTCAGGCTGCGAGCAGCCGCGTCCAACAGCCTGGTTGACCAGACCGGGCCGCTGGGACGCTAAGCCCCGGAACCATCACAAGGTAATCATCCGTCTCCTGTAGCTCTCCGAATGTGAATTATCTATAGATATAACCAATTTGGCTATAAGCCTATCCACGTCCTTCTGTGTCGTCTGTATGTTACATATCTGCTTGTGTCAGCGAGTTTTAATGTCTGCCAGAATAAGCAGAATGGCTGGAACAAGGTTCAAGCAGCTTTTTTCATCTTCTATGTAACATCAATGTGACAGATTTAGTAATTTTTCAATCCAATTGCATTTTGATGCGATTGACGCGAAGTTTGCGTTATATCTTCGGTGCAACGTGAGTTTTATATCACAAGTGCAATACACATATCAATATGGGTACAGGGTGCATAATTAACAAATTCAGATAAATAATAGAAGGTGTACAACTTGATAGGCTTACTCCCTCTGTCGGAGACTGCTAATTTGGGCAGCACCCAGTGCAAAACTAAACGAGCGCGTCAATCATGAACCTGGAGAGAGGTCATGAATGGGTTGGGGGGGGGGGGAGAGGTAGATGGATGGGCACTTTTAGAGAACAAGGAGGCATGGTGAGAGTTGGGTAGACTACTGGTCATAATATGTAGGTCTGACCAACTCGACATGTTTGGTGGCCTCGGCCGCAGTATGGATCAACATAGAAATATATTATCAGGAACTTCAGTGTCCCGGTTTTCCAAGAGGAAAAACGAAGTAACAGTCCGTGTCAACATGGATGACTTTCCCAACTATTTGATAACTGACGAAGATACGAAAGCTTTGGAAGCAAACCAAAATTCAGATGTCATATACATATCTTACAAACCTTTTCTATCTTTTATACCCACATCCTCTTCCAGAATTTCAACTCCCCATCCCTCTTCCCCCCCCCCCATTCTTTCGAAACCCTTTGGACATCAACGCAAAAAAGTGTGTGGGGTCCACCCTACCCAACACACAGGTGGGGTAGGGTGGTACAGGTGTCAGTACACCTGAGAATAGTATTATGGATGGTGACTTCCACTGGGGGGGGCGGTCTTTTGATGTTCGTAGAGATGTTTGTCGGCGTACCTATTTAGGATAGTGAGGTAGATAGGTTGGGGTTAGTGTGCGTGAGGTAGGTTAAGGTAAATGTGGATGAGGTAGACAGGTAGGGGTTTGACACAGCAGAAGACATGCTGTGTGGCTGGCCTAGGGAGGAGGGAGAGGTAGGCCGGTGGGTAGCGTAGGAAGGCTGCAGGAGAGCCCATTGACGAGGATTATAACTGGGGACTGGACGAGGTGGAGGAGGCGTGGCTAGAAAGTTAGGGCGGGGTGAGGGGAAACAGGGTGAAAAGGGAGGGAGGTGAGGAGAGGGGATGCCTGGCGGTGTCGTGGGGTGGGGTGGCGGGGGCGGAGCCGCGAGGGGGCGCTGCGCGGTAGGCGGCGGGCGGCGACACAACAGTCTGGTGCAGTACATGGCGGGTCCATGTGCTCCCTCGACTTCACCCGCTCCCTTCTGTGCTCGTGGTCCTCGGCTCAGCCGCCCTCGCCCTCCGACCCCACCCTCGACCCAACCTCCACCTTCACCAACGCCTCCAGTCATGGACCTCGCTCTCGCCTCCACAACAGTGCCTTACCCTACGACGTCCCTGCGGTAAGTCCACCTCGCTGTCGCCTCCTGCTGGAGTGGTGGTGTGCCCTACGTGGGGAGCTGTCTGAAGGGGGTCGCCTACCCGACACCAGAGACAGATGCCACCGCCTTCACCTCGCAGACACCTGCAAGACGCGTCGCCCTGGATTGTGCGCGCGCGCGTGGTGCTTGTACTCAAGTGTTCAGTAGTACAAGTTGCTGTGGTACACATGGAGTAGGCGGAGAGGAAGTTACAAGGTGGAATTGAACCAGCGTGTTGTTGATGGAGTCAGCCGCGAGGGCCGCACCGCTGGCACAGCCAGTCCCGGGGACACACCCATTCTCCACTATTCCTACTCCCGCCCTCCACCTCGGGCCTGCGAGGCCCACCTCCTACATCTCCGCCAGGTTACTGCCACCTCCACGACCTCCTAGCCTGAAGTGAATGTCGCCCCTGTCTCCTCCCGTGTTCTCGAACACACCCAAACGTGCAGTCCTTTGTTGTGACACCAAACCTGTTGTGAAGTTGCCGTCAACGGTAACATGCCTCCCTCCCCCCTCACGCCGGAGTTCACCAAGTACACTCATCCACAGGTCGTTATTCTCTGAAACCGGTTTACAGTGTATAGCCATTACGTGGTCCTCCTTCAATTATTGTTTTTCTTCTTTTAGATCCGTGCCTTCCACAGCCCACTATCAAGCGGTGAGGAAATTGTAAAATGGTGATCATGTCAGTGAAGCAGCCGAGGAAATGTCAGAGCGGAGTAGTGGTAGTGGTTAACGCTGACACATGTAATGTCAGGTTAGCACAGCAATACTCTCGAAGGAGACATTGTTTCCAAAAGTCACTGTTCTTATGTTTCATCTCTGCTATCGCTAAATTTGTCTGTGAAAGAGAACTTCGTTGTAGCTTTGTGGCACACAGGCTTAGGCTTAGGCTAGGCGAGGTGTGTATCCCGTGAGACTGTAGCTTTCCCTCCTGCCTCCCTCTACAGTTTGTTGTCAGTCTGTCAGTTTAGGTTACAGACAGCAAGGCTCAGTATAGGAAATAGTGATTGGGTTCTTGTTTACAGGTGCCACAGACAGCAGTATAATGACTTCAGTAGTGTGCATATGTAAGATACAGGTGATTCAAAACTTGTTGCAGGGAGGTGATTGTTACTCCAGATGTATTTGTAAAATAATTGATGTAGTTAATAGGTGACGAATTTTAGTATACATGGTGCAAGCAAGCCATCATTTGTGAAAGACTGTCATTCAGTGCTTGTTGTGCTAAGGATATGTAGTGCACTGTGGCACATTTCAGTTGGTATAGCAGGTTGTGGAGGAGGCATTGATGGTGTGGTAGACTCTGGGTATGCATCTCCAACACCCGCTGATGTTGGAGATGCGGTAAGCTAATGTCAGTGTTATACAGATGTTGGGGAGGTATGGTAAAGGTGATGTGATGCCGGCTTGTAGGTGTGGCTGTGTTGTACACGTGTGTGTGAGGTAACCCCTTGCTGAGACACCTGACGTGCTTTCCCATGACTGCTGTGGTCGATACATTGACAGTGTGCATGTTGGTGCACCTGCCACCATTCTCCAGGTACACACTACACACTAACCACGAGACACAAAGTACTCACAGTGTACCACACGGCCTTACATACAGAGAACAACGTGTCCAGTGCTAGAGTAGTAAGGAAGTGTAATGAACTAAGAAGCGATGTCATGGTCTTCATCCTTGGCAATTTAAATATAAATGTAATAACCCGAAGGAATCGGGAACTAGCATACCAGTCGATTGGCGGCAGAGGTTGGACCCAAGAGCTGAAACTCATTTCCCGCAAGCTCTACTGGGTGAGTATAATCAATACTAGGTAGATATACTGTGGGAGGGAGGGAGAGGGGGAGGAGACTGAGAAAGTGGGAATACTATTTAATATAATAGTAGTCAATTGGTGAATGAATATAAAGTATTGACAAAACTAAAAACTTCACCGAATACATTAACAATATGAACGTGGAAATAGTAGCATAACAACACTACCGTTCACCTGAGCCCCTCTCTCGTGCTGCCTGCAATGGAGCAAACTTAATTATTGACGAATGAGACGTGTGCAGGGAGGGGCTTGAAAAAGGTTTTGGGTGATTTTAAGTGAGCGAAGAGCGAGAAGGGTGTGAATTGAAGCTGATGGTGAATGAGTGAGCTAGGGCGAATTGGAATAGGTGCAAAAAATCAATATGTATGAATGTCCATCGTGAGGAGCAAGGGAGCTCCGGGTGGATAGGTCCCACTGAAACGGTTTCAAGCTAATATTCAAATATTTAGGTAAAGGGCGGGGCGTATTTGGCGTTAAAAGGTGCTGTGGGCGTGGTTGTGTTACTTTCTAATGGGCTGAGTACAGGTGCACCGAGAGAAAGGAAACGGGAGGATCGATTTGGTGTGGCAGAAAATGCACGGAGGGTGGAAGTGTACAATGAGGATGGGATTAAAGGAACAGTGTTTGAGGGGTTGTAGGGATGCATCATGTGTGGGGTGATGGGGTCGGGAAGTTGACGATGGTCGGGTAAGTGTAATATGGGCTGGAGGAGAGAAGGGCTCTCCAGGTGTGATATATTACTGTACAAGAAAACTAAAAAAAAAAAATAATGAATCAAATATTGCAAAGTAAAAAGAGGTTATCTTTTGCTGCTAAACTGACCTCCAGTAAGCTAGTTCACTATAAACTTCAACGTAATATTTGCTGTGCATTGACTTCTTATAATCTAAACGTGTCACATTCGGCAAAAACCTTCTCTTGTGTTCTTTTTAGAGTATTGAGCACATCAAAAATCAATGCAACTTGATAATGGTCCAGGACAAATAAAATGGTGTTGGGTAAACATTGCATAAATCGTGTAGTGAGGGAGGGAGCGAGCGCACGGGCGCATCAAGGATATTACTGATGCAAGCGTTATGCTGGCGCGCACAGCCGGCACCACCGCCGGTATGCACCACTTGCTCTCTTTACCACGGCTTTGTTCCCGTTTCCCGGAGCTAGAGGCTGGTTTGCTTGGCCAGCCTCTTCCGGCTGGGGTCAAGTTCACCCATTACAATAATTTGTTAACGTGATTTGTGTATGCGTGTGTCTGCGAGAACAAAAATCATTGCCAAACGTTGGGATGGCATTGAGGGCGAAGTGAGTATGTAGGATATTTATATTGTAAAGATGGTGACACAACATTAACCCTCTTATGTTGCCAACGATCTGGACAACTTTATCGACGTCCGAAGATAGAAGAACTACAACTGAGATGTTACTGTTAGAGATCCGGTGAGAGGTGAAGTTGGCGGTGGATTTCTGTATATGGTCAGCTGTATCAGGTAAACATTGTGGCCGGCTAGTGGCGGCATCCCTGCCATACTCACCACCACCACCACCACCACCACACGCCCTCGTAACCACCACCCACCACCACACGCCTTCGTAACCACCACCACCAATACCAACACCCCCCCCCCCATTATCTGAACTGTTACTAACAGCAGGGTCAGGAGCTACAACACAAGCAAGAGCAGCATAAACAGTAGCATAGTGGAATGTTTTGCCGTATGTGCATCAATATTATGTAACAAGGCACAGCATAGGTGAGGTGAAGGTTGAAGTGTGTCAGTAACATATGACAAAGACTACCTACCAACTAGGATCCAGTAGCATCAGCTGGGCACCAATAGCATCCACCAGGAGCTCGTGTTCTCTTGTTAACACCATTTAATTAATCTCTGCTCTCGGCATTGAGCTTGGGAGAGCAATTTCATTGACATTGATTCGTGAAGTATTTAATTTCTTGCACATATTGGAAGCATATATAAAATCAAGTGCATGTTTACTCAGTAAGAACAATACCCACATTTAGACACACACGTGTTTGAAACAGTGATAAGAGGTGTGAGCGTGTACAAGAGGGTGGTGCCTAGACGTGTGGCAGCAACACCAGCCAGTCATAATGTGTGGTGGGCAGGTGTGTGTGGGGAGGCTACGGCCGCTACGGGAGTGATGTGGGTGGTGGTGGTGGTGCTCGCTCACCAGTGCTTACCTTACTCTGGCTACGGCCAAGGCAGGTCTACTCTGTTATGTGCCACTTACTACCGTTATTGTATCTGTTGTGCTTACTGGAAACGATGGCAACGTTGTGTACCTTGACTTTAGCAAAGCTTTTAATACATTGCCTCACGAAAGACATTAGAATGGAATAGGTTTATGGCATTGCGGAGGGGGGGTGCTATCCTACATTCTGAGACTTAAGTCAGAATGAGAACAAGACCTGCGAGTCGTCATTAATGGGGATCTAAAGCTAAAAAAATCTATGTATTCTCCTATGTTATCAATTATATTCTAGGCTTGTATGAAGGTCCTCCCGAGGTCGACCTACTGACCTTTCCCCACCATGCAACTCACAACAGTTGCATAACTCCCTGCTCCTATTTACTGCTAGATTGAACACACGTATAGGTAAAAAGAAACGTGCCCAACCATTTCTGTCCCGCCAAAGAATCGATCCCTGGATTCGCCTTGTGTGTCCAGAGGCGTTAATAAATGAGGACGTTACCATATCCATTCCAGGAACAAAATCATTGAGTTTGTTTCTAGTTTGTTGAAGATTCCTCAATCGCGAAGGATTCTTCATTTGTCATCTGTCATAGTCTCAGCGAGTCTGCTTGCTTGCAGGTATTGGTAGTGGAGCCAGGGTGCAAGCGCGCGAGAAGGGGGCGAGGGAGCCAGGGAGCCCACACGGGAAGGAATGAGATAGCGGGAGGGAGGGAGGGAGGGAACGCCCCCAAGTTGGTTTATGGGTGGTGGCGACACTGGCATGGCCAGGACTGCGACATTGCCCCCGCCCACCTTCCCTGGATCAGCCTCCCCGCAGCTCTCCCCCTCTGCACCTGACGCTGTATTTTGCTGACTCCCCACATATATATATGGCTCTTTGACTGGGCTATTTATGTTCACCCTCATAAAGACTGTGAAGCAGTATCCTCCCCCGCGATAACAGCTTGATGGTTGAATGCAACCTCAGAATACTGAGAAAAAAAAAATGTACCACTTACGGGCTATTCATGCCCGTGCCACCTCTTGGGTGGCTTAATCTTTATCAATCAATCAATGGGCTATCTGGTTCCATGGTCGATTTCTTCGTTCCCCGGACACTGTCACCCTTACCCTCCAGCCATTCGGTTGTGTTCGGGTTATGGACAGTAAGCACTTGGCATCACCACCCGTATTTAAGCCATGTTCACAACGTATGTAAATATTAAAATCAATAATAAGCTATTTAAACAAATGAGCATCTAGGAGTCAGACTACTTGTGCTACAGACAAAAAAGACGTAATTTTCAAAACTGAAATCAAACAAAACAGTCAAACCACAGTATTGAAAGAAGCTTCGAACATCCCCGTTCAGAGCTCAAGAAATTGCCGACAAGAACATGCAAATGTGTTTTAATGCCTGAATGTACTCAATAAAACATCTAAATTATTTGGATGGCTTAAAATGTTTAAATCTTGTATATTCTCTAGAGAGCAGGCGAGGGAGATGCATAATAATTTATACTTCGAAAAAATTATAATCTGGTTCCAATTCTTCAGACGGAAGGCATGGCAGAATATGAGAGCGCCACATTGAGAAGTAGGAGTGCAATAGCTGGCATAAGTACTTGAGTCTCATCCGGTGTTCACGAGAAATGTTTATGTATACCGTTACAGGTATGCCTACGTTACACTACATAAACCGTCATCAAGGATGCCTGGTCCACACACCTGGCCACGGAGATATATTAAACCAACATTTAATGTAATAAAGATAACCTCTACAAGGCCTAATTAAATATACAAGTACATTATACCTTGTACATTAGGCCAGGATTGTTTATATTAGTTTTAGAGTGGTTAGGTTGTTGGCTTTTTTTTCCTCCATCCTCTTTAAAATTGTAGTAATTTATAACGTGAAATTGTTTTGGGATTTCTATGTACTATCATTTTAGAGAGAATTGGAGCTTAACCTCTCTGTTTCCCACTCGACTTCTCCTGTCTGCACCAAGTTCCCCAAAAGCAGGCACGATATCAAATGTTTAATTTAATTCCCTCTTGGTATAAATTGTAATAGTTTTATGTAACAGTTTAGTTGTAGTCTGACCGTCTGTGTTCACTAGAATAAAATGTATTATAGAAAACGAAAAGTAGAACTGTACGCTTGGGATGTACACAAACAATGACATGGACAGAGGCAGGCAGACAGGATGACAGACAAACCGGCTAAGCTCAAGACGCGCAGTTAAACAAATAAAACAGAGACCAAAAATAACAGACGTTTGTGTTAAAAATAGAAAAGGGTCAGTACACAATAGGTGGTGAAACTTGACGAAACAGCAGGGGTGAAATCGTCAAGGTTGTGCTTGGCAGAGGTTGAGGGTTGTCGAAGGTGAAGGAGAGGTGTGCCGGGAAATACCTTGGTACACGTGTGGGTGGGTGGGGAGGTATGGTGTGAGGATCCCCTCCCCCCCCCCCCCCCCCAACACACTCACACTACATTAGGCAGTGATGTGGTGGTGGAGGCAGACTCCATACACAATTTCAGGTGTAGGTATGATTGAGCCCAATAGGTTCAGGAACCTGTACACCAGTTGATTGACGGTTAAGAGGCGGAACTAAAGAGCCAGAGCTCAACCTCCCCTCAAGTACAACTAGGTGAGTACACATATATAGTGTCAGCAAGTCTGAAAGTCCACCAGCTGTCATAACTTACTATATTCCACATTCTGCAACATTTCCCCTACACCTGTTCCTCGCCATCCTCTTTATATTACTACTTTTTTATTGTATTTTTTTTATAACTGATGGTAGAATTTTTAGGTATAGAGCAGTGAAGCGTTGAAAGGTGAGTCACGGTGATGAGTAACTCCTTCCTTCCAGGCTCCTGTCCAGACGCATAGTAGCAAAATTCCACATTATTTCCTCCCTCCTCCACTTCCCTTCCTCTCTTCCTCCTCCTCTCCTCTCTTCTCACGTTTCTGTGCATTCCTTTGGAATGACGTTAACGACATTAGCGTTGTGTTGGGGGGGGGGGCAGTTGAGCGACTTGTGAAGGCTGTCTTCTGGTCCAAGTATAGGAGAGAGTAAGAGCGTTTCCTCTAGGGATGGACCTTGCGCTAATCTTGGGCCACGGCGTCCTCCTTCCAGTGGGATTCCTTCTCTTAGCCTGTCGGGAGACATCTCCCGTCACGCAGGGTGCAGTCGCACCTCCACAGATCTCCAGTATCATCTATTGATACTGCACAAGACATCTTCCGTCACGCAGGGTGCAGTCGCACCTCCACAGATCTCCAGTATCATCTATTGATACTGGTGATGGCTCAAAATGGCCACCACCTACGAGCTATTCATGCCCGTGCCATCTTTTCGGTGGCTTCATCTTCATCTTAACACATTCACAAGGGAGACATCTCCCGTCATGCAGGGTGCATTTACACCTCCACAGATCTCCAGTATCAGCTCTTGATACTGGTAATGGCTCAAAAGGGCCACCACTTACGGGCTATTCATGCCCGTGCCACCTTTTGGGTGGCTTAATCTTCATCAATCAATCAATCTTCTCTTAGGTTAGGGCGCTCTTGCCCATCACAGTTGCTGGACCCCTTTGACATGACAAAGATACACAAAACGATAACGTAATATACACTGATTTCGCAAACGCCTTCGACATGAGCCCATGGTGTTATTGCACACACACAATGCTTTCAAAAGGAATTACAGTACTGGAAAAATTGGAAGAAAGATCTAAAGTATCCTAACAGATCCCAGCGTGTAATAGCCAGCAAAGTCAAATCCTGATCATCCACCGTGAAGAGCTCAGTCCCCCAGGGTACTGTGCTAGTACTCTCTCATCCTCACACCGGACATAGTCAAGGACAAACATTATAGTACATTATAGTCACCCTTTGTAGATGACACGTGGATCTGTATGACTCCTAGTGTTAAATATTAAAGAATTATACCTCACTAGAAAAAAGAAGGGAGACGATATGACCATACTCAAAATACCCGGAGAAATAAGACTGACGAGGATAGATACTGGTGGTCCATCATTACATACTGATACTTTTGACCAACATTAGAACAAAAAGTTATACAAGAGATCAAAATACAAAATATTTTTTCACATGCAAAATTAAAATAAAAAACCTCCACTAGTATTGGACCTATAAGTATAGTTGAAGGGTCATACACAAAGGTTGACGGACATTGTTGATATCATAAAAAAAAACCAACATGAGCCCATGTTTAGCACCCAAATAAGCAGCATGAAAGTTAGACCAGGACAGCTTTTTTATGAATGATATCAAAACCCCTGATAATATAACTCATGGTCTTAGTCAAGAACGGAAGACTGAGAGATATTTACAACATAACCATGCACTCAGCATGGTCCTGCCTTACAATTCACTACTCATAAAGAAATGTAAGATACCATTAGTTCGAGCGCTCAATGTAGTGTGGTGGGATAGATGTTCATGATAATGACACGAAGTGTAAACTATGTGGTATGTTAAGGTCTCACACCCTTGCCCATTTTGTTCTTGATTGTCCGTTTATTAATGTATATAAAAACACTGAGATAAGGACTGTTCCTGAACAAATAGCCTGGATGTGTCACAACGGAAAGGTTGATGATATTCTTGAGAGATATAAGAATTTTGCACCAAGATTGTAATATTTTGTTGAATTATCTGCAGGTGTCTTGCAAATTGTCTATACAGTATACCTAGGTCATAAAAGTATTTGTGTGTACGTCTGATACCATACTACTTGTGAGGGAGGAAATGTATATTTTTACCTCTCAGAATGTTTGGTAATGTGTTTATTGTTTGTGATGTGTGTCTATGTATGTACTGAATGGGGTAAGAATAGCTTGAGCTACCTCATCCCTTTGTGTGTATTTTACCTCAATAAACTTACTTCAATTTCAATGTAGTGTGGAGAAAAAGCTTGGATACAGGGGACATACCAAAAGCACTTAAATTAGTAGATATAGTTTCACTACACGAAGGAGGGAGCAAAGCTTTGGCAAAAAATTGTAGACCAGTCGCACGAACATAGCTAATGTTTGTAAATGTTTGATTTGGAACAATATCTCCAGTTTTACGGAGAACATTGAAATCCATAATCCAGGTCAACACGGATTTAGAGCGGGAAGATCCTGGACGATTCCTCTCGACCACTATGACAAAATCACAGAAGAAAAACAAAATGCAGATGTTGCATGCACAGACTTTGCAAAGACAGTTGATATGTGTGACCATAGAGCCGATAAAATAAGATCAGTAGGAATAATGGGTAAAGTGGGGCGTTGGAATTTCAATTTTCTGTCAAACGGAATGGAATACAGAGTAACAGTCAATCAAATCAAATAAAGTCCAAGCGCAGTGAAAAGCTCTACCTGTCCCGTCTTGAGTTGAGCTCGGTTATGCTTGAGTACCTCCTCTTTCAGAAGAGTAATTTCTTAAATGTAAGGATTACAGAGAACACACATTGCACGCACATACACGATAAAGCACTTAAATTATCAGGACCGTCTCGACGCTGTCAAAATGTACTCTGGAAAGGGGGACGAGAAAGATACTAGAAAGCCAGGTCCCAAATTTGCACAGTAGAATAACAACATACTGGAGCGAGAGATACGGAAAGAAATGCCGACTTGAACCAGTGAGGAGTAGAGGTGCCATAAGCACAATCAGAGAGCCTTGTATGAACATCAGGGGTCCGCAGCTGTTCAGTACCCTCTTGAGGTTATCTTGAGATGATTTCGGGGCTTTAGTGTCCCCGCGGCCCGGTCCTCGACCAGGCCTCCACCCCCAGGAAGCAGCCCATGACAGCTGACTAACACCCAGGTACCTATTTTACTGCTAGGTAACAGGGGCATAGGGTGAAAGAAACTTTGCGCATTGTTCCTCGCCGGCGCCTGGGATCGAACCCAGGACCTCAGGATCATAAGTCCGGCGTGCTGTCCGCTCGGCCGACCGGCTCCCTCCCAACAAGCATTAGAAATATTGCTGACACAAAAGTGGACTTCTTGAAAAATCAATTAGATAGGTTTCTGCAAGGAGTGCTGGACCAACAGGGTTGTAGGGATATACGGGCCTGTTGGAGCAAATTATCACATGTTGAAGCTGTGCTTGGGAAGTAAAAGTACTCGATGGACCCCCTCTGGGTATGCTCGAGGTATATCCATCCCCTCTACCTCCCCAATTTCCCTCGTACTCATCACAACCCATCGCTTTCCCCCTTTACCCAGGAAGGACAGACCGCTCCCCATTCCGCACCACCTCTCTTACCTTTGAAGCCAGCGTCCCAACATTCATCTCAAAGTAGATCAAATTATAAGTGTCTCATCCTTGTTAGGACCGAAGGATGAACGATCTTTCACCGTCGAATTTTCTGACTTAATCCTAATTAATTTAAGAAGAGAGCTCCCTCCGCCAGGTTCTGCCGTGTCATTAATTAGACATTGCTCCACTCCTCCGTCTCCATCCCAGCCCAATATTCCTAGCCTGTGCTGACAAGGGTCCCTTCACTTCTCTCAGACACCATCCTCCTTACTCCAGCTCTCTTTAACACCTCCTACACACTTCTTCCTTTTCTCTCTCTCATATATTTTGTTCATTAGCGTTCCTATTCATTTCTGTTTTCCCTTAAATTTTTCCCCGTAAACGTTCTGCAACTTGGTTCCCTATTAACTATTAAATGTTTTTTTCCCCGGTTTGCTTGTCTTGGGTAGTGCCTTCCCTTTACCTTCCTTCCCTCTCTCTCCATTGATCACCCACTTACCGCGGTGAAGGGGATGGTCTGCTCTCTCCTCCCCCAGACTTGCTCCTCGGGGCTACACACTTGTCAGTACCTGGCATGGTTGTCACGCTGCTGCTGGTGCTGGACGTCTCGGGTAAGGGACAACACTGATGGCTTCCTCACAGTGAAGGCACCTCTCCCCCACCTTCCTCTCGTACTCTACTCTCCTTCCTCTCCCCACCAGAGCAACATTGACCTATCCTCTTACTGTAATCTTGGGGGTTACTCGCCTAGTTGTGCTTGCGGGGGTTGAGCTCTGGCTCTTTGGTCCCGCCTCTCTCACAAACGTCCCGAGATGGATGGATGTGTGTGTGTGTGTGTGTGTGTGTGTGTGTGTGTGTGTGTGTGTGTTGCTGCTGCTGCTGCAGCTGCCGTCCATTCTGAACGTGTATTTCGTGGTTGTGTATTATGAATAACATTTGTTGTGCCATTCTTAGATCCTACTCAGAATATCTTAGTTTCTTCATTTTCTCTGAATGTGTCCGTTAGCTCAACCTGAACACACTTGAGTCTTCACAGAAATATGTAAGAAACACATTAGGGTTAATATAACAAATCGTTATGCTGCAATATTTGTGACCTTTGGTATGGTGTTGGGCTTAACCTGCGAGATGGGGACTTTTATTACCACTGCTACCTTATTCAATCTTGTGCTGATGATATCCTCATAATGCTTCTGGAGTCTGCCAGTGCAAACTGCCCATCACATGCCTCTGTATGACTAACCATCCTGTGTGATGGGGATTTTATAGCATCACGTAGTTAGCTTTTTTGACACACTGTACTCCACTTCATATAGTCTAGGGCAGCTACACTAATGCAGATGTACCTCATGTATTAATAAAAAAAAATGCCTGGCGATGGTCATTATAGCCTCGACAACGGCTTAGTGACCAACCAGCAGGTATACTGTAGTCCCGATGACAGTTGACCTTTATACTCGGTGTATGTGCACACAGCAGCAGCAGCAGGGTTCACTTTTATCAAAGGGGGGTTTATGTATTATACAACACTGAGTGTTGCAGACGGTTAAGTGTAAAAGGGGCAGTGTTACCCCTTTCCGCGTGGAAGATGTGGTAGTGTTGGTTTAGGTCACACCTGTTTGTTTCACTGTCTGATTATGTCCCTCATACCCTATATATTCTCCCGCCACAGTCTGCTCATCTGACTCGGGAAGAAGGTAAGCATTCAAGAAGTGTTCTCTTAATTAGCACAATAGACTATTGACTGTTTAGGCACAGTTGTTAGTGAGTAGTAGTGTTGAGGGTGAACAAGTTGCGAGAGGCAGACTGGAGACAAAGGGTAAAGTGTGTTAGTGTGGGCGTGGAGGAAGGGAGACGCAACAACTTGAGCGGGGACACTAAGTTTGTCAGGTAGAGCCACAGAGGCCACTATGCATCAACAGCACCTGCAGGCGACGGCCGCCACTGGTTTAGTGGTATACAACCTCTGTGAAAAGCACGTGACGGCTGGGTGGGTCATGGTGTCTTAACACGTCTTTCTATACTACACTTCTCATTTCACGCTGCGACTCTTTCTTGTTATTAACAGACAGGGAGAGAGGGAAGTTGGTGTGTCGGGTGTGTGTGTGGGGGGGGGGGGGTGATGGAGATAGGCCGTGGGAGGCAGGCCAGCCGTATATGGCCATCACCACGGGACCAGCTGTTAGCCCAGATAATTCCAGCCTGTATCATCGTTGCTCTACCCACAGGTAAAGCTCTGCTAGTTTTATACTAGTATAATTCTTTCCTTTAAGGTAAGCAACGATGATTGGTGGTAAGACCACATAACTAAACCATTCCACTATCTTCCCCCTCTCCTCCCCCTTCCCTTCCCCGATAGTTGTTATATTCACCCCTCCCTCCCCCCCCTCCATTTCTTTGCTTCCGTACATCAGGGGCATAACTGGCCTACCCTTCAGTGTTCAAGAGAGTACTCGATAAACACCTCCAAAGGATACCTGATCAACTAGGCTGGGATTCATACGTCAGGCTGCGAGCAACCGCGTCCAACAGCCTGGTTGACCAGTCCATCAACTAGGAGGCCTGGTCAGAGACCGGGCCGCGGGGACGTTGATCCCTGAAATCAACGCAAGGAAACCACAAAGTAACCCCAAGGATATATGGTTATATAACCATATATCAATATGGTTATATAACCATATAAGGTTAGCATAATCGCAAGGAAACCCCTTATGTAACCCCCCTCCATTTCTTCTCTTCTCCGTCTCTGTTGTTGTGCCTACTTCTGTGAGAGTAAGGCAGTGCGTATATTGTGTGTGGAGGCGTGTAAGGCGGAGTCCGGGTATATGACTGGTGTGGGCGTCGGTGTGGGTGGTGAAAGTTACGGGCGGCGGCGTCGTCGCTTGGTATATCTGGCCACACACACACCTTCCAATAGCGCCTTGGGTGCACATGCTGGCAAAGTGGGTGTATTATGGTATGCCGTGTACGTGGGAAGAGTGTGGTGATGGGGCACTATGCCCCGTCAATGTTGGAGTTTTCTCACTACACTACTCCTATTAACATTGTCAAGGGTGGCGTTTAAACTTTCAGCAATTGCTCTCTTGCGCTTTTGTGGAGCGGAACTGTTTTAAGTCATTTTAGTGTCGGGGATTTCACTGGTGTCAATATCGTTTTAATAAGATATATAGGGCCTTAGGTTTGTTTAATATTTAATCCTAGGAGCCTGGACCTATTGCAGAGTGCATTGGCATGCTGCCTGTGGGTTTTTCTAAGTTCACTGGGGTCTCTGTAGCGATTGAAATGTGGTTATCTATCTTGAAGTTATCTTGAGTGGTTAGCGCACCATGTGAGTGTGAGTTGAGGTTAGCGTACCATGTGAGTGTGAGTTGAGGTTAGCGCACCATGTGAGTGTGAGTTGAGGTTAGCGCACCATGTGGACTATTTTGAGTGTCAGACTTCAGAATATTTTGTTCTACTGAAAACAAAGTAGAACCAAGTAGACTATTAGGTTGTGGTCTGTGTAAAATATGTGAAATAATTATTTTCTATTAGTTCTGGATTGTAGAATATGAAGGTGGACTGTCAGCCTTAGCTGGAGGTTGTGAGGAGACTGTCAGCCTTAGCTGGAGGTTGTGAGGAGACTGTCAGTCCTTAGCTGGAGGTTGTGAGGAGACTGTCAGCCTTAGCTGGAGGTTGTGAGGAGACTGTCAGCCTTAGCTGGAGGTTGTGAGGAGACTGTCAGCCTTAGCTGGAGGTTGTGAGGAGACTGTCAGCCTTAGCTGGAGGTTGTGAGGAGACTGTCAGCCTTAGCTGGAGGTTGTGAGGAGACTGTCAGCCTTAGCTGGAGGTTGTGAGGAGACTGTCAGCCTTAGCTGGAGGTTGTGAGGAGACTGTCAGCCAGGCGGCTAGGACAGATTCCCAGAACATCAAGGTAAGGTTTGACGCCCCAGTCAGTGCCCCCCCCCCCCACACACACTACCTCCAGCATCCAACACCCTCCCAACCCCCCCTCTGACCCCCCCCCAACCCCTCTTCTGACCCCCCAACCCCTCCTCTGACCCCCCAACCCCTCCTCTGACCCCCCAACCCCTCCTCTGACCCCCCAACCCCTCCTCTGACCCCCCAACCCCTCCTCTGACCCCCCAACCCCTCCTCTGATCCCCCCAACCCCTCCTCTGACCCCAACCCCCCCTGTGACCCCCCCCAACCCCTCCTCTGACCCCCCAACCCCTCCTCTGACCCCCCAACCCCTCCTCTGACCCCCCAACCCCCTCTGACCCCCCACCTCCCAATACCACCTGCACTTACCCCCCCCCCCTTCCAACTCTCCACCTCTTCATTTTCATGACAGACTACATGGTCGACGCTCACAATTCATGTTTGATATTAAGCCTAGTTTTGATTGCTGAACCAATTTGCTTGTTTAACGTTACTGTTAAGGTGTTGATGTTTATGTAAACCTTTCCACCACCTCACACGGGATGGGTATGGGGTGCATAATAAAGTAAATAATTATACAAAAGTTGTTGAAATAATAATGCTAATAATATGATTAATAGTTTTATTAGGAATAGCATTGTTTCTTATATAATTGTAATGGTCGGCGTGTTGTAATACATTACTTTGGAGTATTGTGGTGTAATATGTATTATTTTCTTCTTTCAGGTGAGTAAGGCCCAAACGTTACCACAAGTTGCGGCGGTGATGGTGAGTGTGATGGTTGTAGGCGATGGTGACTGTAACCGGCCGGGATGTGTCTGGGGGTCACTGTTGTAACTGGTGGTCCAGGTCACACCCGAGGTCACTGTTGTAACTGGTGGTCCAGGTCACACCCGAGGTCACTGTTGTAACTGGTGGTCCAGGTCACACCCGGGGTCTCTGTTGTAACTGGTGGTCCAGGTCACACCCGGGGTCTCTGTTGTAACTGGTGGTCCAGGTCACACCCGGGGTCACTGTTGTAACTGGTGGTCCAGGTCACACCCGGGGTCACTGTTGTAACTGGTGGTCCAGGTCACACCCGGGGTCACTGTTGTAACTGGTGGTCCAGGTCACACCCGGGGTCACTGTTGTAACTGGTCCAGGTCACACCCGGGGTCACTGTTGTAACTGGTGGTCCAGGTCACACCCGGGGTCTCTGTTGTAACTGGTGGTCCAGGTCACACCCGGGGTCTCTGTTGTAACTGGTGGTCCAGGTCACACCCGGGGTCTCTGTTGTAACTGGTGGTCCAGGTCACACCCGGGGTCACTGTTGTAACTGGTGGTCCAGGTCACACCCGGGGTCACTGTTGTAACTGGTCCAGGTCACACCCGGGGTCACTGTTGTAACTGGTGGTCCAGGTCACACCCGGGGTCTCTGTTGTAACTGGTGGTCCAGGTCACACCCGGGGTCTCTGTTGTAACTGGTGGTCCAGGTCACACCCGGGGTCACTGTTGTAACTGGTGGTCCAGGTCACACCCGGGGTCACTGTTGTAACTGGTGGTCCAGGTCACACCCGGGGTCACTGTTGTAACTGGTGGTCCAGGTCACACCCGGGGTCACTGTTGTAACTGGTGGTCCAGGTCACACCCGGGGTCACTGTTGTAACTGGTGGTCCAGGTCACACCCGGGCTCACTGTTGTAACTGGTGGTCCAGGTCACACCCGGGCTCACTGTTGTAACTGGTGGTCCAGGTCACACCCGGGGTCACTGTTGTAACTGGTGGTCCAGGTCACACCCGGGGTCACTGTTGTAACTGGTGGTCCAGGTCACACCCGGGGTCACTGTTGTAACTGGTGGTCCAGGTCACACCCGGGGTCACTGTTGTAACTGGTCCAGGTCACACCCGGGGTCACTGTTGTAACTGGTGGTCCAGGTCACACCCGGGGTCTCTGTTGTAACTGGTGGTCCAGGTCACACCCGGGGTCTCTGTTGTAACTGGTGGTCCAGGTCACACCCGGGGTCTCTGTTGTAACTGGTGGTCCAGGTCACACCCGGGGTCACTGTTGTAACTGGTCCAGGTCACACCCGGGGTCACTGTTGTAACTGGTGGTCCAGGTCACACCCGGGGTCACTGTTGTAACTGGTCCAGGTCACACCCGGGGTCACTGTTGTAACTGGTGGTCCAGGTCACACCCGGGGTCACTGTTGTAACTGGTGGTCCAGGTCACACCCGGGGTCTCTGTTGTAACTGGTGGTCCAGGTCACACCCGGGGTCTCTGTTGTAACTGGTGGTCCAGGTCACACCCGGGGTCACTGTTGTAACTGGTCCAGGTCACACCCGGGGTCTCTGTTGTAACTGGTGGTCCAGGTCACACCCGGGGTCTCTGTTGTAACTGGTGGTCCAGGTCACACCCGGGGTCACTGTTGTAACTGGTGGTCCAGGTCACACCCGGGGTCTCTGTTGTAACTGGTGGTCCAGGTCACACCCGGGGTCACTGTTGTAACTGGTCCAGGTCACACCCGGGGTCTCTGTTGTAACTGGTGGTCCAGGTCACACCCGGGGTCTCTGTTGTAACTGGTGGTCCAGGTCACACCCGGGGTCACTGTTGTAACTGGTGGTCCAGGTCACACCCGGGGTCACTGTTGTAACTGGTGGTCCAGGTCACACCCGGGGTCTCTGTTGTAACTGGTGGTCCAGGTCACACCCGGGGTCTCTGTTGTAACTGGTGGTCCAGGTCACACCCGGGGTCTCTGTTGTAACTGGTGGTCCAGGTCACACCCGGGGTCTCTGTTGTAACTGGTGGTCCAGGTCACACCCGGGGTCTCTGTTGTAACTGGTGGTCCAGGTCACACCCGGGGTCACTGTTGTAACTGGCCAAAGACTGTGTGGTCATGACTATAACTGGTGGATGTAACGGACCGTTGTTGAACACGGGGTAGTAATGGCTCTTGGTTATAACTGGTTGTGGCTACAACTGTGGACGTGGTTGTAAGTGGTCATCGTTGTAAGTGGACAGGTTAAGGTTATCATCGCTGCTCATACTGACCGTGGAGCAGTTCACGGTCAGTATTGACCGGTTGGTCCTCTTGGACCAACCTACAAGGGCAGGTTCCAAATAGGTACGCCAAACTACTTGCATAGTAGGAATTGCAGAATATATACGGTGAAGAGTTACCTATCCACAAGGTAGGTAGGAGTAGCTGTGACCTAAGATTACAGGTCCGCGGCGCTTCACTATCCCTCCACCAAATATATTAAATATTGCCAGATGATCTGGGTTGTAATGGATAAGAGAGTGCGGCCCGCGGCAAGCAACTGCCTCACCAATCAAGTTTTATCATCCACGCACCTGGCATCAGGCAACCCGTCCTCGACTGATGTAATGGACTCAAGTCCATTACATCCAGCGGTCGACCCCACAGACGCATTCATAAATTTTAACATGTTTATTCAAAACAGGAAAGTTCTCAAATATAATTTAATGTTATAAGATATTAATATATGGTGCATATATAGGCATAAGTTAGGTGTTTAGGGTCCGTTAGCGATTATTTGTATTTGTAGTACGTGGGTGAAGCATTTATAGCGTTGTGGTTCGAACAAAATTCGTCAGTGAAGCACTTGTTCCGGAAGTGTTCGAACGTCATCAGTTGAGTCGTGTGTAAACCGTTTTTCATTCATAAACACCAGGGTGGTGTTGTGTTAGATTCAGCTACTCTGAATAAGTTCCAAGTAGCACGGGCTATGGTGAGCCCGTAGTGGACTTACCTGGCACAGGAGCAGTGCTGTGTGGGTGTTGAACACCAGGGGGTTTGGTGTGTGCATGGGTGCATGGGACTTTTGGTTCTTTGTTTGGAGGACGGGCTGTTTCAGGTTGGACTTGGGGAATGGAACAACTCTCGAAACCGATTACAGGTATACTACATGGATATTGGTTGTAACTGTAGTTGTTGTTAGTGACATTATTTATAATATCTGTCGATATAATTGAGAGTAGATTGTAACTGTCCGTTGTTTAACTGACGACTATAGTTGTTATAACTTAGTGTGGGTCAGGTAGACAAGGTGGGTTGTAGTGTAGTCATGCATGTAACTATAACAACTTGTGTAACTGGTGGTGGTTGTTGAGGAGATTATAAGAGAGGAGCTGGGTGGGTGGATGGCTCTATTGCTCTATATTTTGTTTCTCCGCTTGGGCCTGGCACGTGTGCCGTTATGACAATTAGAGCAGGTGATGAGGGCGGGGGGGTGGGGGGGTATTCTAACGTGCACTCGACCTTCTTGATCTCTCACCCTCGACCTCCCTCCAGGGGTCTCTCCTCCTCCCTCTTGTATACTCTCTCGCCTATTATGTGATCATTATTCATCTGGTCTTGACGTCTTCAATTTACACTTACGCCAAGTGATTAAACAAAAAAATTGCGTCTGGTTCATTTCTTTGCTGTAGAAATCGGTTCCGTCGGTTCATACGCCGGAATCAATGTGAAGAGGAACTAGTAATATTGATGTCTGACGACTTAACGTTCGTGTTCGCAAACTAAGCATCGACCAGGAGAATGATTTAGTGGATCATAAGAGCCTACAAAACAAGCGATAGCTCTCCAATGTTCATAATGTTTCCTAAGTTGACCTGTACTTCCTGTAGTCGGCCTGCGAAAGTTGAACCCAGGCAGGCCGGGAAGCAGAGCCCTGGTAGCAGCATTATGTATTAGCAAAAAGATCTATCATTAATGTATAATGATTAACTGTAAATACATAGCCATTGAAATGGATTATTCTCTATAACTAGCTGACATTATAATTATATGGTGTGCAGGATAGATGTACTTCTTAATGTAATAATCTCCGTTGAGGTCTGATAAAGAAGACTTTGTGTGTCATCTGTAATGGTTTTTGCGCTACCGCTCACAGGATGAGTATGGGGTGGACAATAAACTAGCCGCCTCCGGTGGCAACAATCAAAATGGTAGCAGCAGGGGGTGACACCGGGCAGGTACTGGCCGGGACCCGTACCTTGGTACTGTAGGATCACACACTGTCGGCCTCCAGCTGGTGATCCACTAGCACGGTCACATGACATGCATATTCGGTCTTAGGCAATTACGCGGTGCATGTTTCCACGCTGTAGCGGGGGAAGTAGGACGGACTTTGCTGGCACACAAATATAGGCCTCTCGTAACCAAGTGTGTCGTCAGTGTGCATGGTGAAGAGTGACGGGGAGCAGGGTGAGGGGAGGAGCAGGGTGATGGGGGCACCCGGGTGAGGGGGAAGCTATGTCCGCTCTGTGCTCAAGGATAAACCGCCTGAATAATAATAATAAAACTACGAGCTCACCATAGCCTGTGCTACTTGGAACTTTTTGTTCCAAGTAGCGAATCCTAAACAACAAGAACATAATAATAATAAAAATAAATAGCCTTAAAACAGAACAACGTGTGTGGAAACATCAAAGTGTGTATATATAAATGCTACACATTATTCATCTATAGACATCCATATATCTGAAACACATGTGAAGAACCTCTCACACACAGCTCCCTGACACGAGGGAGCCAGCCAGCTTAGCTTAGCTGCCAACACCCACACATCGTGTCAGCAAGGCGGACAGCCCGCCTGCTTTCATAACTCTCACTGTATTTCCCACTTCCAAACTTTCCTTCACCTATGCCTCTCCATCCCCCCCCCCCCCCCCCGGAAAAAAAAGTGTGCGAGCGCCTGTCCCGCCTTTAATTACCATTAACATAAAATTCTCTGGCTTTTATTAGGATTCATGAAATAGGATGTCACAATTTATTTAATAAATCCATATCAGGAACTACGAGGTACGCTGCGAAATTATTGCAATCTTGTCTGCTTCACTAAGTATGCTGGTTAGTCCACCATAGTCCATTTTTTAGTTCAAATTAACCATCGTTTCACTGCCTGATTTAATTCATTATCCAATCATCCTCCCGGATCATACTATTTTCAAAGTATCATTGAGAGGTGAGCATTACCGTGGACTAAGAGTGAAGTGTCCTCCTACCCTTGATGTCAGAACACCCGCCGGATTAACATCATGTATGGGAATACAGAGAACATGTGCACCTGTACGGCACGCATACACACAATAAAGTACCTGAACTATTGGGACCGTCTCCAAGCTCTCTAAATGTATTTTCTAGAAAGGAGACGAGAGAGAGGAATCAAATAATATATACATGGAAAATACTGGAGAGCCAAGTGCCAAATTTGCACAGTGAAATAACAACATCCTGGAGTAACAGATTTGGAGCGAAATGCAGAAGAGAGCCAGTGAAGAGTAGAGTTGTCATGGGCACAATCAGAGAACACTGAACATCAGAGGTGTACGGTAGTTCAGTATCCTCCCTGCAAGGATAAGAAATATTGCCGGAACAAAAGTGGTAAGTCTGTAGTGAGTATGAAGGCCTGTGGGACGCTCCAAGTAACAGCCTGTTGGACCAAGCTGTCACAAATCAAGCCTGGCTCTGGCCCGGGATTGGGGAGAAGTACTCTCAGAACCTCTTTCAAGTACAAAATCGAGACGAAATATGTATATACTGTAACCAAAAGTTAGCTGAATTGTCTTTATACAGCGTCAATAACCTTGTTGTTATGGCACTGGATAAATTATTACTTGATCTCCTTCGTCCATAGGTCATTACCTGTTCCACTTGTGTTCTCTAGCCTTATCCATACCCATAGTTTATTGACCGTTCCTGACTCATATATCCATAAGCCCTCGCTTACCCTTAGACCAGTCGTCCGTTTAAAGCTAAAGCTCTTTACCATAACCCTCTGCTTACCCATTTGTGTGTCGTCACTTGGGCCGTGTGTCCGGGAGCGGGTTGACTTGGCCACTGCTCCAACTGCTGCAACAGTAGCAGGACTCGTAAGTGTGCCCAAGTTACCCCACCATTATTAGCGTCATTGTATTATCATCATTGAAAGGAGACGAGAAAGGTATCAAATAATATATACATAGAACATACATGAAGGCCAGGTCCCAAATTTGCACAGCAGAATAACAACATACTGGTGCAAAAGACACGGAAGGAAATGCAGAATAGAACCAGTTGAGGAGTAAAGGTGCCATAAGCACCATCAGAGAGCACTGTCTGAACATCAGAGGTCCATATCTGTTCAGCACCCTCCCAGTAAGCAGTAGAAATATTGCTGGAACAAAGGTGGATGTATTCAAGAGGCACTTAGATAAGTTCTAAGTATGTAGTTCTTGGAAGGGGTCAAAATAAGGATTTGGGATGGGACGGAGGGAAGGAATGGTGCCCAACCACTTGGACGGTCGGGGATTGAACGCCGACCTGCATGAAGCGAGACCGTCGCTCTTACCGTCCAGTCCAAGTTGTTGTGCAGTAGAACTACTCCCAGAACCCTCTCCAGGTATGTTCCAGGTATTAGTTTCAGCTTTTGATATATTTTCATGTTATCACTAACTATACTGCATCTTTCTCTCTCTCTTTTTCGGACTACCCTTTGTTGATATATTTTCTCGGAGCCTGACCTGATGCCAGAATTGTCAGGCCGGGTAGAGGGGGGGGGGGCATAGGAACAACAACATCGTAGCAACAAGATGAAATTGTTAATGTAAAAATCTTTGCTGAAGCCTGTTAAAGATCTTTTGTGCCCTCTGTAATCCTTTCAATTGTTTTTATTTTTGCGCTACCGCTCACAGAATTAGTATGGGATGTTAAATGAACTAGACTAGTCACCTCCGAGGGCAACAAAATAATCAGTTGAAGATAAGTTGTTAGTCTTGAGACTAACTAGACTGAGACAAGCCCCCACAGTATCACTCTTCACAACCATTAATAGATTCTTAGCAGTTTGTGAAGACCCAGTGATTGAAATAAGAGAAGGCTCATATTGCTGGTTTAGATGTAACAAATGGCAGTGTAATTGAAATATATTTTGTTGTTGAAAATGGGCAAGTTATGAGAAGGTTGAGGAGAAGTTAAAGGTGGGTGTTTGTGATGGTGAGCACCGCGGTCACCAGCAAGTGGCTGGCGGCATATTTGGCCCACCACTCCAGCCAGGCCCCGCCACCCACCACCTCTCACTACTGAGTGCCTCCATCCCTCTCTAATATTGTCTTTATTTATATGGATTGTTTTCTACCAGTGTTGAGTCATTAACTAGCCCGTAGAGACTTGTGCATCTGGTCACACACTACAGTAAGTATTGTTATTATCAGCTACGAAGCGAGTGTGTGTGTGATGATTATAGGAATCCACAACAGCAGTTATATCAAAGGATTAACATGGGGTCTAACATGTATTGAATTCCTTGCTGTGTAAAGTATACATGTTAAAATAGTGTTGCTGAATTCTGTAACACTACCTTACCCTTCGTTGATACCGAGGATTAGCGTCCCACGGTCTTTTTTGTTATTGTTGCCACCGGAGGCAGCTAGTTTATTGTGCACCCCATACTCATCCTGTGAGCGGTAGCGCAAAAAGCATTACAGAAGGCACAAAAGGTCTTTATCAGACCTCATCTTAGATTATTACATAAACAATTTCATCTATCCTTCACACCTTACAGTTACAATGTCACACCTTATAGTTAGAGAATGTTCTATGTCAAGAGCTATATATTTACAGTTAAGTCATTATACATTGATGGTAGGTCTTATCGCTAATACATAATTGTTTAAACAATTGAGATATTACAGTCATTGTGGAACTGCTGTTTATTATTAGTCTTCACGATGCACTACTTGTTTCTTAATCTCATATATATTTCTACTGGAAGCGAAATATGGATACAGAAACATGCAGTAAAAAAAATGTTACCTGGAAATATTACTGCGATAAGTTAGATAATGGAGAAATGGAGGTCACTTTACGTCTATAATTACCAGTACTAGATACAGCGACCACCACCCACCCGGGGACCAAGCCGGGTTGTAAGACACCTTTGCTAAAATATCACAGATAACTTTTATCTTGGCCACTATTTAGGGCCTAAAGACGTCATCGAGATTCCTTTTGTGAATTACTCCTAAACCCCAAATACAATGTCCAGAGCAATCGGGCGATGAGTCACAATAACGTGGCTAAAATATGTTGACCAGACCACACACTAGAAGGTGAAGGGACGACGACGTTTCGGTTCGTCCTGGACCATTCTCAAGTCGATTGTCTTGAGAATGGTCCAGGACGGACCGAAACGTCGTCGTCCCTTCACCTTCTAGTGTGTGGTCTGGTCAACTCCTGAGCAATCATTGAAACTGGTGAGAGACTACATGAACAGCGGAGTCTGGCTGCCCAGATACAATTGACAATGTATACATAGGTGTGATAAGTCAGTGGTAGGTAGGCGTGTGTGTGTGTTCTAGGACACGTCTGCCCTGTCTACTGTAACGTGGAGGGTGACAAGAATAATGTATCAGTGAACCAAACTACTTGTTTGTAAGCAATTGTTGCAGTGTGTAAATTTGGCATCGGTCCCTCTTAATATTTTCTGAATTAAGGTAATGTTTCTCACCTGAAATCCGGTGAATATAATTTGAGGGATTTTCTGCGTTCCCAAATTTGTTTTATACAAAGGGTTCGGACGATCAAGAAGGATGCTTAAAAACAAAAGTTGTTAGTTATCATAAGATATCTGACACTTGTACTTGGTTATATATTCATTACCTAAAATTGAACTGGTCTCCTGCTTATGGGAAGTCGCTATTCAGACTTCCTCGTCTGGATCAAGCCACTCTAGTGTCGTCTTGCTAAATGTCCTTTTCCTTATGTTCAGCCAACTGATTGAAATGTAAATAATATAATGTTTTAAGGGTTTGAGTTGTAAAGTGGTGCCTGGTGAGTTAAGTGCGGTGTTAAGACCTAGGGTCCACCTAGGTGTTAAGTGCGGAGATAACAAGGGGCCTCAGGTAAACGGATGATAACGATTAAATTAGGTTCACCTGTTGCTGAAGGGCGCGTCAAGGCTGGCTGTTGGTGGTGGTATGGTAGGAGTATGAGGTCATCGATTCTTAAGGTGGTTGACCGCCAGCCGGCGTGCTGCTCTTGGAATATTTAGGGTTTCTTCTGGTGCCTTCATTGAAAATAAGGAGCTAGTTACCATATGCCTGGTAGGGTTTCACACACTGATAACAAATCTGGGATTCGGGCCGCCCTAAGCTGGGGGAATGGAATGTTGTTCACAGATAGTGTGTGTGTAATTACTTAAGTGTATTTGCAGGATGAGAACTACGCTGGTGGTGTCTTGTCTTCCCGTACTTTCATATAACGTTGTGATTACCTAAGTGTACACGCATACGCGCGGGGCTGAGGGGTGTGGTGGGGGGGGGGTCTTGGGTGAGTGGATAGCGCTCGGGGGTCATAGTCCTAACGGCCCGGGTTCGATTCCCGGCCGAAGGAGAAACACGTGGACAGAGATTTTCACTCTGATGAACCTGTTCACCTAGCAGTAAATAGGTACCTGGGAGTTAGACAACTGCACTGGGCTGCTTCCTGGGGATTTGTGTGTGTTAAATACTGTATATATAGTTTACAATAGAGGAAAATAGATTGGTTAGAAAGGCGGGGTCTAATAGAGGTCGACTCTATTAGCAGCACTAATAGTAAATACACACACATGCCCCCCCCCCCCACCAAGTGAACGAACGTACTTACGTGCGTGTGCTTAGATCCAGGTGCTGGACCGGTTACTTTACTCCACTGTAGGTCTTTAACTAGAACATGTTCCACCAATTATTTTACATCCGGGTACTTAATTAGTGGCCAACATCCCACCCTGCCTAGAGTTCGATCCCGGGTCATTCAGGGTTGACGAGGCACAGGGTCGAGGGTGATAACCAGTAGAGCACGGGGTGGTGTAGCTTTATGGCGTGTGAGGTTGCGTGAGGAGAGTCGTCATGTTAATGTTTATGAAAGTGGCGACAAAGAGGGGGAGGCGTTGATGGGTGGGTGTGGCGTGTTTGCCACTGGTTTACCTGTGACGGGGCTTGAGAGTTAAGCTCCGCAGAACAGCAACACTCGTCTGCAAACCGTTGATTTCTCACCTCCGGTAAGAATGATCTAATTCCTTCTTGAAGACATCGGACCGTTACAGAAATATTCCTTACTGGCTGGTAAAAGATTGAATAGTCACAGGCTTTTGATATTCATAGCGTTCGCCGATTGTCCTGAAGAGGTGTCTAAGCTTCCATTGAGTCTATTCTATAATTCCTATTGCATCCTCACCCCTATATATTATTGTGCAGATTTGAGACATGTATATTTTTACCACATGAGAGCCCTCGACTCGCTCTCTCCAACCCGTCCTCTTGAACGTTTACATCGTTAGTAAACTGAGGTTCTAAATTGCCCGGTCCTAACCTACCAGAGGACCCACCAACTGAAAACGAGACAGTTTTGTGAGCCGCTGTGATTTTTAGTACATCTGAGTGAGTGAGTCCGTCCGTCCGTCCGTCCGTCCGTCCGTCCGTCCGTCCGTGTCCAGTTTAGTGCACCTTCCGTAAAGTTGAGGCACTCTTTGAGAGGACGGGTTGCAACCACTCTTATCTACTCTCACTTGCCATATATATTAACAAATTAGGTGGTAATAACACCTACCTGGCTACCTTGCGAAACCTTGCGAGGATCAGCGCCCCCGCGGCCCGGTCTCTGACCAGCCCTCCTGGTTGGTCGTCTGGTCAACCAGGCTGTTGGACGCGGCTCCTCGCACCATGACGTATGACTGGTTAATCAGGTCCCATTTGGATGTGTTTATAGAGTTCTCTTTTTGAACACTATGAGAGGTCGGCCAGTTATGCCCCTTGTGTGTAGCGGGAGTGTTGAACAGTCTTGATGTTGATTGTTCTCTCTCAGCGTATCTATGGCAACAATGCATTTGAATGGGGCTATTTTCCCTATCGTGTCATGCCTCCTGGTTTGATGTGATGTTATTTACGTGTGGAGATGTGTGCACCACCACCCAGACCCCACCACCACCACTACCACCCAGACCCCACCACGATCGATGGTTAGGGTGAATCACCACCTCCCAGCCGCCCTCTACCACACACGCCCACTTCCCTATACCACGCCGCCACCACCCACCTTGGACACGCCCACCTCCCTATACCACGCCCCCACCACCCACCTTGGACACGCCCACCTGCCTATACCACGCCCCCCCACCTTGGACACGCCCACCTGCCTATACCACGCCCCCCCCTACCTTGGACACGCCCACCTACCTATACCACGCCCCCCCCCACCTTGGACACGCCCACCGCCCACCATATCCAGTCTTCGTCTCCCACAGCTGGACGCACCACTTGGCCGCTCAAGACATTGCTTTCACCCCTTAGATATAGATAGCTTGCTAGTTAGCTAGATATAGATAGCTTGCTAGTTAGCTAGATATAGATAGCTTGCTAGTTAGCTAGATATAGATAGCTTGCTAGTTAGCTAGATATAGATAGCTTGCTAGTTAGCTAGATATAGATAGCTTGCTAGTTAGCTAGATATAGATAGCTTGCTAGTTAGCTAGATATAGATAGCTTGCTAGTTAGCTAGATATAGATAGCTTGCTAGTTAGCTAGATATAGATAGCTTGCTAGTTAGCTAGATATAGATAGCTTGCTAGTTAGCTAGATATAGATAGCTTGCTAGTTAGCTAGATATAGATAGCTTGCTAGTTAGCTTGACTCCAAGCACATACACATAGGGTCATTAAGGCTGACAGCCCATCTGCTCTCATAACTGACACGCATTTCAAATTTCTTCTAATTTGTCTTCTTGTGTTTCTCCGTTATCATTGCTTGACAATGTCCATCTTGGCACAGTCAGCCTCCCGCGGTCAACAAAAATAGCTAATATATCATATGAACCTTTAGAAGAGTCCGGATATATCAGGACGCGACTGTTGTCGTCTGGGGTACAGTGTGTGACTGGGAAGTAAAGATACAAAGGCCTTGAACGTGGCTTGAACACTTGACTTTCCTCAGTTCCTCTCCCTCCTGCCCTTCTGTACTACCTCGCTAGACTATCTTCTTCAATGTGTACACCAGGTGTGTGGGGTTAAGGGTGTACACTGTACCAGGTGTGTGGGGTTAATATATGTGCCTGCAGAATCGAACTATTAACTCTTGGACTCCGCCTTTCTAACCGATCTATTTTTTTTATCTTCTAACTACTATACATTTCCTTGACACCCCCCAGGATGCAACCCGTACCAGCTCACCCCAGGTACCTATTTACTGTTAGGTGAACAGGGGCATCAGGTGAGAGAAACTAATCATTCTGTGTACTCACCTAGTTTTACTCACCTAGTTGGCCTTGCGGGGATTGAGCTTCGGTTCTTTGGTCCCGCCTCTCAACTGTCAGTCGACTAGTGTACAGGTTCCTGAGCCTACGGGGCTCTTATCATATCTACACTTGAAACTGTGTATGGAGTCAGCCTCCACCACATCACTGCCTAATGCATTCCATTTGTTAACTACCCTGACTGAAAAATTATTTCTAGTGTCTCTGTGGCTAGGTTTTTCCCCTGTATCCCCTTGTTCGTGTTCCATCCGTGCTAAATAGTTTTTGTCCACTCTGGCAATTCCTGAGAATCTTGTAGGTGGTGGTCATGTCTCTTCTAACTGTTCTGTCTTCCAGGGACGTGAGGTTTAGTAGCCGTAGCCTTTCCTCGTAACTCATTCCACTCAGTTCTGGGACTAGTCTGGTAGCATACCTCTGAATCTTATAACTTTGTCTTGTGTTTAACTAGGTATGGACTCGGGCTGGAGTTGCATACTTAGGGTATGCTTGTATATGCATACTGCATATACAAGGTTCTGAGTGATTTCTTCCCACTAGTTTCTAAAGGCAGTTTTGATGTTACGTAGCCTCTTATACGCCGCTGATGATATCCTCTTGATATGACCTTCTGGGGACAGGTTTAGCGTGAAATCGGTGAGAGAGAGTGTGTGCACCTTCGTGTAGTAATGTTAGTTTCTAGTGAAGTATTCTTCCGGTAAGTGATAATGAGGTGTTCATTTAGCTTCAGTAGTTGTAACTGTGAATGCGGTGGCTGGTCTACTGGTTAGTCTACCTGCAATTGTAGTTGGTGAAAAGTAGTTTTAATGTAACTATTTGTAATAGTGGTACAGGATCACTATAATTGATTGTATAGTTGTTAATGTTAGTGCTTGTGTTGGTTACAGTGAACATTGTGGTGGTGGCTGGTTCATACGATGGTTGTTGTAGTGGTGGTTGCTACTCTGGTACAGGGGTGGGAAGAGTGGTGGTGGTTGTGGTGTAACAATACATTTGGGGTAGACCAATGGTTGTGGTCCTTGTGGGCCAGATTACCGACAAGGATGGAGGGTGTTTGTGGGCCTGTGGATATTAAAGTGGCGGTGCGGGAGGCCTTCCTGGCTGCTGCTGCTCTTGTTACTTCACCTCCGTCTGCTGCTGCTCTTGTTACTTCACCTCCGTCTGCTGCTGCTCTTGTTACTTCACCTCCGTCTGCTGCTGCTCTTGTTACTTCACCTCCGTCTGCTGCTGCTCTTGTTACTTCACCTCCGTCTGCTGCTGCTGCTGCTCTGGGGACGTTGATGGTACTGCACTTGGCACTGTTCCTGGTGCTGCTACTGCTGGGGGTGCTACTGTGCTGCTACTGCTGGGGGTGCTACTGAGCTGCTACTGCTGGGGGTGCTACTGAGCTGCTACTGCTGGGGGTGCTACTGTGCTGCTACTGCTGGGGGTGCTACTGAGCTGCTACTGCTGGGGGTGCTACTGAGCTGCTACTGCTGGGGGTGCTGCTGAGCTGCTACTGCTGGGGGTGCTACTGTGCTGCTACTGCTGGGGGTGCTACTGAGCTGCTACTGCTGGGGGTGCTGCTGAGCTGCTACTGCTGGGGGTGCTGCTGAGCTGCTACTGCTGGGGGTGCTACTGAGCTGCTACTGCTGGGGGTGCTACTGAGCTGCTACTGCTGGGGGTGCTACTGAGCTGCTACTGCTGGGGGTGCTACTGTGCTGCTACTGCTGGGGGTGCTACTGAGCTGCTACTGCTGGGGGTGCTACTGTGCTGCTACTGCTGGGGGTGCTACTGAGCTGCTACTGCTGGGGGTGCTACTGAGCTGCTACTGCTGGGGGTGCTACTGAGCTGCTACTGCTGGGGGTGCTACTGTGCTGCTACTGCTGGGGGTGCTACTGAGCTGCTACTGCTGGGGGCGCTACTGAGCTGCTACTGCTGGGGGTGCTACTGAGCTGCTACTGCTGGGGGTGCTACTGAGCTGCTACTGTGCTGCTACTGCTGGGGGTGCTACTGTGCTGCTACTGCTGGGGGTGCTACTGTGCTGCTACTGCTGGGGGTGCTACTGTGCTGCTACTGCTGGGGGTGCTACTGAGCTGCTACTGCTGAGGGTGCTACTGAGCTGCTACTGCTGGGGGTGCTACTGAGCTGCTACTGCTGGGGGTGCTACTGCCGCCGTTATCGCTTCTGTTCCAGGTGGTAGCAGTGGTACTGCAGTTACTAATATAAGTGATGCTGTTGTTATTATGCCAACAGGTGCTGGTGTAGAGAGAGACGAAGCTATAATGGTAAATTGTATCATAATGGTTGCTGCGATACAGAAGTTGCTGTTTCTAATTACCCTTAATAAGATGTGTTAGAACCAGTAGAGTAAGTATTTGTTGGCGCTATATATGGGGTATCCGAGCGACATTTGGAGAACGCCATCGGGTATCACCTTGAAGCTTTCAATACTTGTGTATAATAGTGCAAAGGAGGTTCCTGCTGTTATTGGACCTTCACATCCAGGGATGCCACCACAATGCGCCTTTTTATATGATGTGTGTTTCCCGCCTTGAATACTGCTTCTCGATACTCTCCTCCTCTTGCAACACATGAGAATGTTTCTGAAACAGAAGGAATACGTAGCATGTATATATGTAGCAAAACACCTCAATTACTGGGACCGTCTCAACGCCCTCAAAATATGTATTCACATGTTAAATACCCGGAGGTCAGGTCCGAAAGCGCACAATAAAATACCTTATTAGAAGGAACGTTACGGCTGGAAATGCATATTAGAGCCAGTGAAGAGTGGAGGCGCCAGAGGCATAAAGAACACTTTATGAAGATGTGAAGCTGTGGCTCCTCAACCTCCTCCTTCCACCAAATATAACAACTCGAGCCAGAACAATTGTGAAGGCTTTAAAGAGGGTCATGGATAAATTCTTGCAAGAAGATGCCGGGCCAGCTGCGTTGTAATGTATGCAGCATGTGGGCTTGCCGGCCACTCCAAGCCACTGCCTGACTGAACCTTATCAACACAATCTGGTTTGAAGAGTAGACAAATTGTCGAAACGGGGTGAAAGGTAAATTATAAGGCTGGCCCCCCCCTTCCTAGTGGCAGGTTTTACTTAGCCATCTTGAGCTCATTCCAGCAGCCTGTGCTCACTGTAGTCAGTAGAGTATCCATTAGAGTATCTACTGTAGTCAGTAGAGTATCCATTAGGGTATCTACTGTAGTCAGTAAAGTATCCATTAGAGTATCTACTGTAGTCAGTAGAGTATGGTGTAACCATTACAGCACCTTTACACTTGAGGCCACTCTGGTAGTGTCGTGGAATACTCTGGCCCAGGATAACTATCTGGGTCACTCGTGCGATCGAAACATATTGTTGGTGTTGGTGTTTTTGGCGGCGTGTTGTTGGCCGCTGCTGCCTTCACCAGCTGTGCGACTATCTCTTTGACTTGACAAGTCAACACTTGGCAAAGAATATTACTCATCGTTGGTGTACTTGTCTCATATACCAGGCAATGTGAACCATTTCACACATTTTTCAGTAATCTTTTCTCTCGGTGTAGCTAACGTTTTGTTGTCTTAGTTAACTAGGTCTTACCTCCTGTTTATGATGCTGATTAATTCATTGTTGTGACATGGTGTTGCGCGAGCGTTGTGTTGAAGGGCAGGTGCTGGCGGCGGCGGCGGGGAGCCACATCGATCCATGGGTAACATGAGTGAGTCACTGTCGGCGTCTAGAACACTGGTACAAGTGGCGTCTAGCATCTGCACGCCCCACCTTTGCCCCGTGAGTGTGTCAGCGGGGCCTCCCGCTCCTTCCCGTCCCTCCCGCGCCCCGCACTAACACTCTTCCTATAAGAGTGGCACCAGCCGTCACCTGCAGCGTTGTGTCGTTGTGGATGGGCACCTTGGTGCGGCCGTGAGACGTGTCGAGTGGGTGACCCACAACACACTTCCGCCCGCCACCAACACCTTCTCTGGGACACGTGCGTCTTGTTTACTCTCCCAGCTGGTTCTGAGGGCGTGTTTGCAGTGTCCCAACGTGACTGTTACCCCGAGTCTTGTATCGATTTAACGGAGACCGTATTGTTTGCGCGTCATTGAAGAAGCTGTGACCTTATGTGAGGATGATCACACTAGTGGTGGAGGCAGGCGGCCAGCCTCAGTAACAGTGGACTCGTACACTTTGTGTTGTAACGTTTGTGACTGATGAGGATTTACACGTGAACAGTAAACCACGTGAGTCTTCACAGTGTTCATCACTACCGCAGCAGATGTATCGAGTTCCCCAAGGATAAAACTATTAAATAAATACGTAAAACTTGTCGAAAATTTGGTTTAAAAAAATGAGAAAGCCAAATACTTAAGAGGGACTAAAATCTTTGTGTAAGAGGTCAGGTTGGTAATATTGTGTATAAAGCTGCAAGGTGGTGGTGAAGACTCGGTGTAGAAGTATCATGCTGGTGTCTGGTGAACACCGCGGTCATCCACCGTTAAGAAGATAGTCACAGAAGATGTAAATCGGAATGGTGTTGATGCAAGTGTAGGCAGGTTGTGATGGTGGGCAGAGACCTGTGGTGGTGGGCTCGGGGCGCCGTCCACCACAAGTGCACCAGCTCTCATCTTTCTCGTTACTTGTGCGGCCTTCCTGACCACTGTAGCCACCATGTGTGTAGTGACTGTGCTCTGCAAGCCCAGCACCACCCACGCTACACCCATGTTCCCGTCTACTAGGGTGAGCTATAATGACCTTAAAGTGTGAGGTCTTAAGCCAGAGACCCGCCGACTCGCTGCTTACCTCTGAACCAGTGGTTGGTATTCCGGTCGGTAACTTTTTTTCTCATTATCATTTAACACTCTCGACCCCGAGAAGAGAGGAAGTAAAGCTTAATTCCAAACCCACAATAAGGCTGTTGGTCAGTTATCATATCTGTACGGCAGGAGATGAGTCGTAGAGAGCTTTCACAGCTTCATATTATAATGTGGCTGGTGGTAAAGTGTCGGTAATCTGGGTAATCTGTACCTTGTATACGAGCAGGCACGCACTTGTGGAGGGGCAGTGTTCTTTCGATGAATGTGTGTGTGTGTGTGTGTGTGTGTACTCACCTAGTTGTGTGTGTGTGTGTACTCACCTAGTTGTGTGTGTGTGTGTACTCACCTAGTTGTGTGTGTGTGTACTCACCTAGTTGTGTGTGTGTGTGTGTACTCACCTAGTTGTGTGTGTGTGTGTGTACTCACCTAGTTGTGTGTGTGTGTACTCACCTAGTTGTGTGTGTGTGTACTCGCCTAGTTGTGTGTGTGTGTGTACTCACCTAGTTGTGTGTGTGTGTACTCACCTAGTTGTGTGTGTGTGTGTACTCACCTAGTTGTGTGTGTGTGTGTACTCACCTAGTTGTGTGTGTGTGTACTCACCTAGTTGTGTGTGTGTGTACTCACCTAGTTGTGTGTGTGTGTACTCACCTAGTTGTGTGTGTGTGTGTACTCACCTAGTTGTGTGTGTGTGTGTACTCACCTAGTTGTGTGTGTGTGTGTACTCACCTAGTTGTGTGTGTGTGTGTACTCACCTAGTTGTGTGTGTGTGTGTACTCACCTAGTTGTGTGTGTGTGTGTACTCACCTAGTTGTGTGTGTGTGTGTACTCACCTAGTTGTGTGTGTGTGTGTGTGTGCACTCACCTAGTTGTGTGTGTGTGTGTGTGTGTGTACTCACCTAGTTGTGTGTGTGTGTGTACACTCACCTAGTTGTGTGTGTGTGTGCGTGTATATATGTTAATTTTTTCAGAAAATATATATTTCAGAAATGGGAGGGTTTTCTTTTGGGAATTTTAGTCGTATTCAAACAGTTTGACAAGAGAGAAAATATACGTCTTTAATTTATAACAAAAAAAGCAGACGTTTCAAAGTACCAAACTCGATTATCAGTGCTAAAAAGGAGAATATTTACTACGCTAGTTTAGCTTAAAACAAATATATAAATATATGCTCACTAAAATTAATATTCAAAATGTTAAAAGAAAACTATATACAAATAAGACAGAATTCTATAATTGTAAGTGAAAGAGAGGCCTTTAACCTGTGTGTGTTGTGTAATAGGAGAGGATGTACATGTCCCCAGAGACAGAGCAGCACGGTAAGACACACCCAGGTGTTCACACTTGTGGTGGCGTGTTAGGTCACGTGAAGTGAACAAATCCACAAGGGCCGTGACGAGGATTCGAACCTGCGTCCGGGAGCATCCCAGACACTGCCTTAATCGACTGAGCTACGACAGGGTAAAAGGGTTGAAACCGAAGTTCTACTGAACTTACTGGATCCCGTAGCCTCTCCGAGGCACAAACCGGGCTTTAACCAGGCGCGATGCATCACGTTATTGTGATCTGTGTGTGTGTCTGGTGAAGTGTTACCCACATACTGAACCTTACACTTGGAACACACAAACAACACCAGATCTGGATTTTCAAGTGTAGTGGATCTCTGTGTTTTAAGTAGTTGCCAATGGTGTTATTGATGGTAAACACCAACTGGAAATTTACTTGCGTATAAGTATGTAGAAGAAATCCAAAGTTCTTTACTAATATAATAACTTATTGTACCTAATTATGAAAATTTGATATACTGTATGTCCTTAGGGATTGCCAGAACCTCAATAGTTGGTTTAAATTTGGTAGCTAAGAATCTCGTCCATTGTATGAAATATCTTGCTAGGACACGCATTACAAACGAACAATTCATGCAAAAAAGTTTACTTCATTATCAAATAATTTATAATCTGAGCAAAGGTTAAAGGCTCTATTAAAGTTTTAATTGTATTCAGTTTATATTGTTTTGGACAAAAAACTAAGCTAATGCAAACCCATTCCTGTGACAGTGTTTACAGAAACTTTAAGTAACACATTGATCCCAGTATTAGTAACTAATGTATATAGGATTTTTTTTTAGTTCGATTTCGTAAGTAAATGTCAAGTGTGAATGTTTGTTTAGAATTCAAATACGTAACAAATCTTTCAACATGTGAATACTCATTAAAAAACATGTTAGTCAATATGCCGACGATAAAAAATAGTTTTAACCCTACTACAGAAGAGTGAGTATCCACATTTTCTCGAAATTACACTGAAAATATAATGAGATAGGCCAAATGCTGACCCCCATTAGTAACCCGTCTATTTAGTAAACAGTTTACCATCAAAAGAGAAAACAGAATCCGTTGTTACAATATCTAATAACTTGTTCTTTCTTGTTTAAATCATCATTAGATGAATGGCCTTCTTGATAAATAATTAAGTATCAATTGAGAAGTTTCTCCAAGTGGAACATTTGTGAATAAAGACTCAGAGGTCCACTCTCATCATAACAGGTTTACCAATGTTGCAGCCCCAACTTCTTTAACAACTTGAGAAACATTCTCAATCATAACTATTTGTAGTAAAAGGTGCTATAATCGGCACTCAAAATTTGGTTAATTTATAATTAAACTTCTCAATATAAGAGACTATAGGGCTGACTGGACAGCTGTGTTCAGGAATTTTACGGAAGCCCATACAACCAACCTGATTTGGCACCGGCTGCATAAAGATTATAAACTTTATTGCCAATACGACATTTAATATCTTACAGTCTAAGACTTATTGTTAATTAATAAGTATTTAATTTGTCTTCCAGTTTCAAAACATAAGAAGACACATGAACACTCAACAATCAATTTAGAAATGTCACTTAGAGTACTGTTGACCTTATTACAGTAATCAATTCCAACCAAATTGGTTGTATGGACGACCTCGCTTGTGGAAAGGTCGTCTTCCCTCGTGCAGGACTTGTACCATCTTGCTGGTCACTTAGGCCTCGGGCGATATTTTTACTCCGAGTTTACTATTTGGCAATGTGTGGGGTACTGTGCTTACTTGTACCCAGCGGGACTCTCACTCCGGGCCCTGGGTGCCTGGCCCCGCGCACTGTCTGCACCACTACACTTTAATTATCAGGGTGTATTGGTGGTGATAGAACGACTGGTGGTGGTGCTGGGGAGGCTGGTGGGTGGTGGGGGAGTGGTGGTGGGGAGACTGGTGGGTGGTGGGGGAGTGGTGGCGGGGAGGGGGTGCTGGGGGAGAGGTAAGGGAACAAGTGTCGTGAACAAACCCTGAGGTTCAAGTCCCCCGCGGGTTATGTATACCAAACAAGATCTCTGCGATTGCTGAGCCACGTGATTAAAGACAGCGTCATACTTGGAGTGAGTTGTCCCCGTGGTCAAGAGACTGGTGGTGTGAGCAAGACTATGAAGCTGCAGTGTGGGGGGGGAGAGAGAGAGAGAGGGAGAGAGGGAGAGAGAGAGAGAGAGAGGGGGAGAGAGAGGGGGAGAGAGAGGGGGAGATAGAGGGGGAGATAGAGGGGGAGAGAGAGGGGGGGAGAGAGAGGGGGGGAGGGAGGGAGAGAGGGAGGGAGAGAGAGAGGGAGGGAGGGAGAGAGAGAGGGGGGGAGGGAGAGAGAGAGGGGGGGAGGGAGAGAGAGAGGGGGGGAGGGAGAGAGAGAGGGGGGGAGGGAGAGAGAGAGGGGGGGAGGGAGAGAGAGAGGGGGGGAGGGAGAGAGAGAGGGGGGGAGGGAGAGAGAGAGGGGGGGAGGGAGAGAGAGAGGGGGGGAGGGAGAGAGAGAGGGGGGGAGGGAGAGAGAGAGGGGGGGAGGGAGAGAGAGAGGGGGGGAGGGAGAGAGAGAGGGGGGGAGGGAGAGAGAGGGGGGGGGAGAGAGGGGGGGAGGGAGGGAGAGAGAGAGGGGGGGAGGGAGAGAGAGAGGGGGGGAGGGAGAGAGAGAGAGGGGGGGAGGGAGAGAGAGAGAGGGGGGGAGGGAGAGAGGGAGGGGGGGAGGGAGAGAGAGAGGGGGGGAGGGAGGGAGAGAGAGAGAGGGGGGGAGGGAGGGAGAGAGAGAGAGAGGGGGAGGGAGAGGGGGAGATAGAGGGGGAGAGAGAGGGGGAGAGAGGGGGGGGGGAGAGAGGGGGGGGAGAGAGGGGGGGAGGGAGAGAGAGAGGGAGGGAGGGAGAGAGAGAGGGAGGGAGGGAGAGAGAGAGGGAGGGAGGGAGAGAGAGAGGGAGGGAGGGAGAGAGAGAGGGAGGGAGGGAGAGAGAGAGGGAGGGAGGGAGAGAGAGAGGGAGGGAGGGAGGGAGAGAGGGAGGGGGGGAGGGAGAGAGAGAGGGGGGGAGGGAGAGAGAGAGGGGGGGAGGGAGAGAGAGAGGGGGGGAGGGAGAGAGAGAGGGGGGGAGGGAGAGAGAGAGGGGGGGAGGGAGAGAGAGAGGGGGGGAGGGAGAGAGAGAGGGGGGGAGGGAGAGAGAGAGGGGGGGAGGGAGGGAGAGAGGGGGGGAGGGAGGGAGAGAGGGGGGGAGGGAGGGAGAGAGGGGGGGAGGGAGAGAGGGAGGGGGGGAGGGAGAGAGAGAGGGGGGGAGGGAGGGAGAGAGAGAGAGAGGGGGAGATAGAGGGGGGGAGAGAGGGGGGGGGAGAGAGGGGGGGGAGAGAGGGGGGGAGGGAGGGAGAGAGAGAGAGGGGGGGAGGGAGGGAGAGAGAGAGAGGGGGGGAGGGAGGGAGAGAGAGAGAGGGGGGGAGGGAGGGAGAGAGAGAGAGGGAGGGAGGGAGGGAGAGAGAGAGAGGGAGGGAGGGAGAGAGAGAGGGAGGGAGGGAGAGAGAGAGGGAGGGAGGGAGAGAGAGAGGGAGGGAGGGAGAGAGAGAGGGAGGGAGGGAGGGAGAGAGAGAGGGGGGGAGGGAGAGAGAGAGGGGGGGAGGGAGAGAGAGAGGGGGGGAGGGAGAGAGAGAGGGGGGGAGGGAGAGAGAGAGGGGGGGAGGGAGAGAGAGAGGGGGGGAGGGAGAGAGAGAGGGGGGGAGGGAGAGAGAGAGGGGGGGAGGGAGAGAGAGAGGGGGGGAGGGAGAGAGAGAGGGAGGGAGGGAGAGAGAGAGGGGGGAGGGAGAGAGAGAGGGGGGGAGGGAGAGAGAGAGGGGGGGAGGGAGAGAGAGAGGGGGGGAGGGAGAGAGAGAGGGGGGGAGGGAGAGAGAGAGGGGGGGAGGGAGAGAGAGAGGGGGGGAGGGAGAGAGAGAGGGGGGGAGGGAGGGAGAGAGGGGGGGAGGGAGGGAGAGGGAGGGAGAGAGAGAGAGGGGGGGAGGGAGGGAGAGGGAGAGGGGGAGGGAAGGGGGGGTGGTCAAGTCATCTGCCAAACAACTGTGGGAGTTATGATGACACTGGCGGTAAAGGTTGTGGCTCGTCCCTCCGGGTCATATAAATGTCGTCCACATTAACCTTCATATAGGAAGTGCAAGTGTTGGGAACACTTGCACACTGCACCCGGTATTGTCCAATTACTACAAAGGCTTTCTTATTGTGAGCGTGTTGGCTATAAATATTTATTCTATCTTTTGTCCTCTCTCTTGTCTTGAGATAAATTTGTTTTATCGAGGACAGGATACATGTGTATATGTATACACCTTTCACCATAAGCAAACACCATTCACACGAGAGATGCTATACCGATGATGATACTCTTCAAAACGCTAGTGCTCTCTTTGAGTGGAGTACTGCTGCACAATGACAGCACCTTTCAAAGCTGGATAAATTGCTGACCTGGAGAGCGTGCAGAGATCCTTTATTGCTAAAATCCACTCGGTAAAACATCTAAACTATTGGGACCGACTAAAGAGCCTAAAACTGTATTCTCTTGAGCGCAGGCGGGAGAGATACATAATAATTTACACGTGGAAAATAGTAGAGGGGCTGGTCCCAAACCTGCACACAGAAATAACACCACATGAGACCAGAAGACATGGCAGGATGTGCAGAATACCCCCGTTGAAGAGCAGAGGTGCAACAGGTACTCTGAGAGAGAACTCTATCAACATCAGAGGCACGAGACTGTTCAACACGCTTCCACTACACATAAGGGACATAACTGGCCGACCCCTCAGTGTTCAAGAGAGAACTTGATAAACACCTCCAAAGGATACCTGATCAACCAGGCTGTGACTCATACGTCAGGCTGCGAGCAGCCGCGTCCAACAGCCTGGTTGACCAGTCCAGCAACCAGGAGGCCTGGTCGACAACTGGGCCGTGGGGACGCTAAGCCCCGAAAACACCCCAAGGTAACCCCCCTCGAAAGTCGAACGAATTACGAACTACTGACGATCTTCAGGCTGCACCCCAACAACACTTGCCTAACTCCGGTACATATTTATTATACAGTACTCCGGTACATTTACTGGTGGGTGAACAGAACCATGAGGTTGAGGGGTACGTACCTATCCATTTCTATCTCGCCCAGGAATCAGACGCGGGATTCCCTATTGAGAGTCAAGAGGAAAGCCAATTGTACTAAGAAATGAAAGTAAGGAAATGATAATGGACAATGTTCCTCCTGCAACTTGTCCTCCTAATAGCAGGTAGCAGTTGACGCATACTTTACCCAAGACCAAAATTGTCCTACTAGAACATGATAGCGGCTCGCCAAGTTGACAATTGTTCTTTTTCTGTTCGTGTGTCCTCCGGTAGGTTAGGATAAGGCACCTTTATTCGACAGTTTCTTCACCATTTGATCACCATTTGGTCACCATTTGGTCCGGGAGACATCTCCCGCCACGCAAGGTGCAGTCGCGCCTCCACAGATCTCCAGTATCGGCTCTTGATACTGGTAATGGCTCAAAAGAGCCACCACTTACGGGCTATTCATGCCCGTGCCACCTTTTGGGTGGCTTAATCTTCATCAATCGACAGTTTCTTGATGTTGTGAACGCTGGCGAGAACGGAGTGCTCACTCCTGCCTTATGTGACCGGTGAGGTGACCGGTGACCTTACTCGTCTACTCCACACTTACTCTCTGGCTCTCCTCGCTTGTTATAAACACCCTCGGGGAGTACTTGGGCTTGAAGGTATGTCACCTCGGTTTGGAATAGATAGGTGAAAGTTTACGGGGCAGACACCACGTGCGCTCACTGCACGCGCGCTCACAATGACTACCAGACGTGAAAACAACAACTTAGGAGGAGAGACTTGAGGCGTTAAACAGGCAAATGCTAGTAATTACATAAAAGGAAACGAGGCGATATTATCACTACATATTAAATCGTGACAGGAAACTTTTACTTTCAGAGAGTGGCCACAAATTCAAGTAAATGAAACAAAGGTGCCCGAAAAATAATTACGAAAACTGTCTTGCGAACAGTGTGCTTGGCGGATGAAATAAATTAAATGTCGGTAGTGTATACCAAGATTATGGGAAGCTTCAACACGGCATATGGTAAACATTATTAGGAAGACTGATCGCCGCTCTCGTTATACAATTACACTCAAGTAATTGCATAGTGCCATAGATACGAGTAGTGGATGATACATGAAGACACAAGTCTTAACAAGTAAGAGATGCCAACATGCTAAGACAGCGCGTTATGGGAGGACACGAGAATGAGAGAGATGAACACAGCAAAAGGTAGGGAGTGTCTCGCCAGTCCAACATGAGAACCACAGCCCAGTTAGGCAGTTACTTTGCGAGTGTTATCAAGTTCCTCCCTAAACATAGATATGCTAGTAACATGTCTCGGTCTCGTCCTCTTGTTCTCTCTCTTCTTGTTCTGTTGCGTGGCCGCCGCAGCGTATGACTGAATTACTCTTCTTTGTTGTGTTAACCTCCCGGCCAGGAGAAGCTCTTTCATATGGAGATGTTAAGGCTAGATGTTTATACCGGCAGTGGGAACACTCTTGGCTGGCTGGCTGGCTGGCTGGGAAGGGAGAGGAGGGAGAGGTACAGGCATGAAGAATGGAAGAGAGTGAGAGGGTACATTAGCTGAAGAAGGGAAGAGGGTGAGGGTACCATAATCACTGTACCGGTGTTGTTTGGTGGGGAGACCCCTGGCGGCTACTTTATTTTCACAAATAACTACTAATTGCTCAGGATCATAATGATTACAAATACCTGTTACTCAGATCACAACTGAAGTTCAGACAATCATGGTCAGTAGACCAGCACAGACAGTCCCAAATTCTAGAAGAGAAGAAGTCAGCAAATTCAATTTTAATAATAAACATATTAACTGGGAACAAATGATCCTCACATAAATAAGCTGGGAAGAAGAGCGAGGAAATGCAAACGTGAGAAAAGTAAGCCGAGCAGCAGGTATGAGAGGGTGGAGGTGATGGTGGTCATGTTAGGGTGCAGCAAGCAAGGAAGCAGGTAGTGGAATGTAAGACAACCACAGTTTAAGGTCAACGGAGTGATAACCCGAGGCAGGTGTGGGAGCAGTGTTAATGGCCGCCACCATGGCAGGTAAACCAGATTTCATGAGTTCGACGGATGTGAGCGCGTGCGCACGCGCCAGAAGCACACAGAAATGTTGCGGTGTTGGGCACTTTTTCCAAATCAAATCTTTTACGTAAAATATGAAACTTAAAATTTTGCATTTTAAATCAAGAAATAGAGAGAAAGTAAGGATGCTTGATTTACATATTCGCGTGCAGCATTTTGTATAACTATCCCAGTGGAGTACACGTGGTTCCCGGTCCTGGGTAGCTGTTGTTGTTGTTATAGATTCAGCTACTCGGAACAAGTTCTAAGTAGCACGGGCTATGGTGAGCCCGTAACTTACCTCGCACAGGAGCGGGGAGTGACAATCTCCTGGGTGGCTTCGTTGATTGTTATTATATAAGGTGTGAGTTTAGAGGGAGAGGAGTGAGACGGGGCACCGTGCAGCAGAGGCGGGTCAACACTGTTATAACTGTAAACATTACAAGTGCCGCCACCAGACACTGAGGTCAGTGGTGTCAGGCGGCAACTGTCGCCCACACTCACTCACTCAAACACTCACATTATACACCCATACAACATCTCCGCTCACTCTGTTTGGAAGACACCGCTACGCACCTTACCCATGGTTGATAATCTTTGTTGCGTAAATTTGAAGCTAGTGGTGATAGTTGTGTGTGTGTCACTGACTGTGTAATGTGTGTGTAGTGCAGTGATCGGTGGGAGGGAGGGGTGCCGGGCCAAGATAAACTGGTTGGGTGTGATGAACAGTTCTACTGGTGGAGGCGGTACCTTGGGTAAGGTGCTTGGTGCTTCTTATTCGAATCACACACACCTTAATGCTTCAACCATTTACGTAAACACACCACCACCCACTCCTCTTACCACTAACTTTTCCCTGCTCCTCGTCCATTCTTCGTCATCCCTCTCCTGCTTCACATGCTTCTACTTCTGTGTTCCTCTGGGTCTAAGTATATCCTCGTGGTCTGCTTACACTTCTCTACACTAGTCCCGGTGATGTTAGTAGTTCCCTGTTGTTAATGTGTGAACCCGTTAAGTCTGTCGTGATGGCTGCTTTGTCATAGTTAAGTCTGCCACAACACCTGAGCTCCGGCCCCAGCTGATGGTTCAGCGTCTTCTTCCACTTACCCATCCACCCCCCCCCCCACCCCTTCTTTCTTTACGCTCTCCTTGGAACACACATTTGCGTAGGGGCGGCGCGGGAGCTACACTCACTGACGCCCAGCAGTAGTGTGTGGCTGCACCACACTTGACACTAAAGAAATGCAAACAGAATGCAGAGTCCATTTTCCAAGAATACGTCCAGTTGTGGCATACATTATGCTCTCGGGTCTGTTTTTTTCTATAAACACGTTGTCGTGATTGTCGAATTTATGAAGAAGTTCGATGAATGTTATGGTTATGCGGCGCTAATGACCTCGTTATTATGGTACCAGGTAAAACTCGCTCGCAAGATTTCATCGCCCTCAAGAAACTCTTGAGAGGAGTTTCTGAATTCTTACTCTCAGCTATGACTGTCTCGCTTTTTCATTTGCCATGGTCTGTGCTCTCCACCTGGCACAGACCAGGAGCTAGGTGCCAACCTCAGATCTGAGTCTCAAGCTATAACATTTACCTACCAATTAGTCTGGCTTTCCAAGTTATATCTGTGTAACTAGTCATGTAATATTGTTTTAGATGCAGACGAGGAGTCGCAATAACGTGGCTGAAATATGTTGACCAAACCACACTAGAAAGTGAAGGGATGACGACGTTTCGGTCCGTCCTGGACCATTCTCAAGTCGATTGTGTCCATTCTCAAGACAATCGACTTGAGAATAGTCCAGGACGGACCGAAACGTCGTCGTCCCTTCACTTTTTAGTGTGTAGTTTGGTCATCAAAATATTATTTTATTAAAATCCAAAAGAAAATGATTCCGAATAATGAAACATTAGCTTGTAAGACTTTTCCATAGTGTTGTCAAGGAAATTAATGGTTAATAGATAATAGAACGGCGCAAGACTAGAGACATTAAAGTAACCAATTAAATGAGAATATTCACTGGTTATTAATGAGATGTGGTGAAGGTGCCAGTGGATGCTAGAGACGTGTCGTAGTGTTTGGCGACGAGGCGTGTGTAGAGCTGCTGCTGTTGGTGCTGGCGGTGATGCTGGAGCGGGAGAGGAAAGTTAGGAGTTTCTAGGCCAGACGGCAGGTCGGCCGCCCTGGAGGCTGGTGGCGTTGGCTGGAGAAAGCACAAGCAAATGAGCCTTGTTTCCCAGCAGCCAAAGAAGGTGCGGGGAAAGTGTGGTAGCGTGGTGTGGGGACGGGGAAGAGAGCTTTAATAACTACATGGTTTGGATATGAGAGTTAGTCATGTGGATGGTGTGGGGAAAGCAAGAGAAAGCTTAATTAAGAAGGTAACTAGTGTGGAGTGTAATTGCCCCGGGTCAGGACTGGTAAACACTTAACGCCACATCACAATCGGTGAGTCCTCGGTCATATATATTATTCCAAACACCTCATAATTTAGCAAGTGTAACTGAACCTAGCTAGGTATAGTTACCGTTGTGTAGGCTAGTGGCACCAGGGCGGAGCTTGGACAACCTGCAACTTTTTGGGGAGGACGACAACCCGCAGAACCTCATCCAGGTACAATCCTAGTTATAAAAACAAAGGCGGCACACTTAACAAAGATGCATTAACAAGAGGCATCTCTGACGACACACATATGGGAGATACACAAGTGTATACAGTCATGTCCTCACTCTCTTGTCTCATAATGTATCTTCACATCATTGTGATAGTTGTCAGACCCTGCAATCACACTTCTTAGCCACATGGAGGGTGTGTGTGTGTGTGTGTGTGTGTGTGTGTGTGTGTGTGTGTGTGTGTGTGTGTGTGTGTGTGTGTGTGTGTGTGTGTGTGTGTGTGGACAACATGGGTTTGTAATATTTGTAATATGCCAGTGTTTGTGCTGCAGGATCGAGCTATAAGCTTCTGGCTCCCGCCTTTCTAGCCGTCGATTGTCATAATGTACCGACTCCTGATTTATTTTTCTTTATCATATGTGCTACCATACACAAGTTTATCATATATTCCACTGGAACACATTATCTAATACAGTAATATTGTGTGTCAGAACTTTTTTACTGTCAGTGTCTTGACAAATGGAATGCATAAGGAAGTGATGTGGTGGAGGCTGACTCCATACACACTTTCAAGTGTAGATATGATAGAGCCCAGTAGGCTCAGGAACCTGTACATCAGATGATTGACTGTTGTGAGGCAGGACCAAAGAGCAAGAGCTCAACCCCGTAAGCACAACTAGGTGTACGAAGAGTACAACTTCAGCGACTATAAGGAATATTGCCGGAACAACCGTGGACATCTTCAAGAGAAAACCAGATTGTTTTCTAAAAAAAAAGTGCCGGACCAACCGGGCTGTGGTGGGTATGTGGGCCTGCGGGCCGCTCCAAGCAACAGCCTGGTGGACCAAACTCTCAAAAGTCAAGCCTGGCCTTGGGCCGGGCTTTAGGGAGTAGAACAACTCGCAGAACCCCGTCAACCAGGTAGGTGAGTGCATTGCAGAGCAACAAATCCATTAAGATTTCAGTTTACATTCAGCAGAGCAGTTGTTGTTAAACACATGGGGCAAAATCTTACTGACGAGACCATACGAGTCATAAATACTAAATACTCACACTCCGCGTAAGTAAAACAGAAACAAGCAACACTTAGTGGGCCAGCCAGATGCTCAGGGGCCCGCGCAGAAATTTCCCTGAAAAATAAGAAAATAATAATTAATAATTAATAATAATAATAATAATAAAAATAACTAAGAATAACAATAATTTACTACACAAGTCAGGCCGGGCTTGGGGAGTAGAATAACAACTCCCAGAACCCCATTAAGCTAGTATTAAGCAGATATATATATATATATATATATATATATATATATATATATATATATATATATATATATATATATATATAATAATAATAATAATATGCGAGAGAAATACAAGGTAAGTGAAGGAAACACTCAAGGTAAGGTACCCCCCCCCTTTCATGAAGCAGGCTGTAGCAGATGTCTAACTCCCAGGTACCCATTTTACTGTTAAGTGAACAACATCAGGTGAAGGAAGTGTTTGTGTGTAGGCAGACACGGGTGGCATTAGTACACACTACGTGAATATATAATATAGTAAAGAGCTGGTGAGAGAGCGGAATGTGGGTGTTGTACAACTACTCCCAGGAGGCGGCGGGCGTCAGTGGGTCACCGGCCACGTGCTCTCTGCCAGCTGTTGTTGCTCTCGGGCCAGATTAACGAAGCAGTTACCCAAGTACTTACGAACGTGCACATCTTTCCTCAATCTTTGACGGCTTTGGTTACATTTATTAAACAGATTACAAGCATGAAAACTTTCCAATCAACTGTTGCTATTGTTGTAAACAGTCTCGTAGTGCTTCGGAGCTCATTAACTGTTTAATAATTGTAAACAAAGCCGCCAAAGATTGAGAAAAGATGTACAGGTTCGTAAGTACTTGCGAAACTGCTTCGTGAATCTGGCCCCTGGACGGTTGTGGGGCGAGCCGTCCGTGGGGTCCTGCAGCCCTGGGCCGCACGCTATCTTGAGGTTATCTTGAAATGATTTCGGGGCTTTAGTATCCCCGCGGCCCGGTCCTCGACCAGGCCTCCACCCCCAGGAAGCAGCCCGTGACAGCTGACTAACACCCAGGTACCTATTTTACTGCTAGGTAACAGGGGCATAGGATGAAAGAAACTCTGCCCATGGTTTCTCGCCGGCGCCTGGGATCGAACCCAGGACCACAGGATCACAAGTCCAGTGTGCTGTCCGCTCGGCCGACGCTGCCATAATGTGCTCAAGATCATGCTTCATATTTACCTTGTGGCCAACATTACAATTGTGTAACAGTCATATACATACCAGTAGACAGGAGGGAGCTTTAAGGGAGCAGAAGGGAGGCCATCTTCAAGAGGAAACTAGATTTATTCCTCCAAGGAGTGCCGGACCAACCGGGCTGTGGTGGGTATGTGGGCCTGCGGGCCGCTCCAAGCAACAGCCTGGTGGACCAAACTCTCACAAGTGAAGTCTGGCCTCGGGCCGGGCTTGGGGAGTAGAAGAACTCCCAGAACCCCTATCAACCAGGTATCAACCAGCTGGTACACACAGGTGGTGTGGGTAGGGAACAGGCGGAAGACAAACAAATAATGAAACAATACAATAGAATTTCGAATTGTATTATACTAGACAACATTAGAATACATTTCAACAAAGGCCGCCAATACAGTTCAATAACTGAATGAAATAAAACTTTAATTATTACACAACAATACAGTGATGAGAAAGTAGTCAATGGAGCCGTGTGTGTGTGTGTGTGTGTACTCACCTAGTTGTGTCTGCAGGATCGAGCATTGATTCTTGGATCCCGCCTGTGTGCGTGCGTGTGTGCGTGCGTGTGTGCGTGCGCGCGTACGTGCGCCAACCCGTTTTTGCGAGCGTTCCCTGAAACTGTTGTACTAAAGTGCCCTAACCTAACCTACCAAAGGATCCACGGACAGAAAACGGGACAATATGTGAATTTCCCCAATCGCGACCATTTTCGTGTACGACAGTTTTTGGCCTTAGGTGAAGTATGCATCACAGTGCAACGTGCCATTTGGAGGACGAGTTGGTTGTGCAGGTTTACTAGTTAACTCAGACGGTGTGGGTGCTTAAGTCAACCGTGCTAGTGGACAGTAAGCGCACATAAGACATGTAAGATAATTGTGAAGGAACATTTCTGAAGAATATGCCTTTACGGAGTGCCCCAAATGTTAGCGGTCAGTGTGGCAGACACAGCCACGACACCCACCCTGGAGGAGGGAGGCGGTGTACGAGTGAGTGAGGTTGAGGTGTAAAGTAACAATTTTTGAGTAAGATTTAATAATGTATTGGGTTTCGCCAGTGTGTTGCCATGCAGACCTTTGACGTAAGGACAGGTTGCCGCAGGTGTAGTGGGTGTATAACATTCACCCGGGCTGTAGGATAGTGTGTGGAAGGTTTATAGAGGGTGTAGTATATGTTTAATGCTGGTGACCAGCAGGTAATAAGGTGTGGAGAGGGAGAACATGACCAGTACATTTGTAGTGTTGGGAGATACGAGCTAAAAGTGGCTGTTTGGACGTTAACCACCTCTGGTGATTACATATTGGTAAGGCTCCAAGATAGTTAATAATTTGCTACAAGCAACAGGGACATACATGCAGGCAACTGCTTCCAAGAAACAAAATTATAAATGGAAATAAATTATAATATATATATATATATATATATATATATATATATATATATATATATATATATATATATATATAATATATATATATAATATATATATAATATATGTATCTGAAAACTCACACCCCAGAAGTGACTCGAACCCATACTCCCAGAAGCAACGCAACTGGTATGTACAAGACGCCTTAATCCACTTGACCATCACGACCGGACATAATGAGGTGATAGCCGAGGCTATTTGAACCACCCCACCGCCGGCACTCGGATAGTAATCTTGGGCATAGCATTTTACCAAATCACCTCATTCTTTGGGGCACACGTGAGGAACACAAATGCGAACAAGCCTGAATGGTCCCCAGGACAATATGCAACTGAAAACTCACACCCCAGAAGTGACTCGAACCCATACTCCCAGAAGCAACGCAACTGGTATGTACAAGACGCCTTAATCCACTTGACCATCACGACCGGACATAATGAGGTGATAGCCGAGGCTATTTGAACCACCCCACCGCCGGCACTCGGATAGTAATCTTGGGCATAGCATTTTACCAAATCACCTCATTCTTTGGGGCACACGTGAGGAACACAAATGCGAACAAGCCTATGTCCGGTCGTGATGGTCAAGTGGATTAAGGCGTCTTGTACATACCAGTTGCGTTGCTTCTGGGAGTATGGGTTCGAGTCACTTCTGGGGTGTGAGTTGTCAGTTGCATATTGTCCTGGGGACCATTCAGGCTTGTTCGCATTTGTGTTCCTCACGTGTGCCCCAAAGAATGAGGTGATTTGGTAAAATGCTATGCCCAAGATTACTATCCGAGTGCCGGCGGTGGGGTGGTTCAAATAGCCTCGGCTATCACCTCATTATGTCCGGTCGTGATGGTCAAGTGGATTAAGGCGTCTTGTACATACCAGTTGCGTTGCTTCTGGGAGTATGGGTTCGAGTCACTTCTAGGGTGTGAGTTTTCAGTTGCATATTGTCCTGGGGACCATTCAGGCTTGTTCGCATTTGTGTTCCTCACGTGTGCCCCAAAGAATGAGGTGATTTGGTAAAATGCTATGCCCAAGATTACTATCCGAGTGCCGGCGGTGGGGTGGTTCAAATAGCCTCGGCTATCACCTCATTATGTCCGGTCGTGATGGTCAAGTGGATTAAGGCGTCTTGTACATACCAGTTGCGTTGCTTCTGGGAGTATGGGTTCGAGTCACTTCTGGGGTGTGAGTTTTCAGTTGCATATTGTCCTGGGGACCATTCAGGCTTGTTCGCATAATATATGTATATATATATATATATATATATATATATATATATATATATATATATATATATATATATATATATATATGTATGTATAATATGTGTATATATATATATTAATAATAATAATATGGGAACAAAGTGAAAAAATGTTACAAAAAGTGTTGATTGGATGGTGAAGGCAGGAGTTAAGTGGATAGAGGTGGATGGGAGACAGGGCAGTTACTGGTGTAGCCGTGAAGGGAAGGTGGGTGTATCTGAGGTGTGGTCACCAAACGTGCCAGCTGGTGCTAGGGTCAGGCAGCACATGTGTTCTTGTATACAGATGTGATGAAAGGTGGGGGGGGGGTGTTGCGCAGGTGTGGATGGATATTTAAATCCCACTGAGTGAAGAAGCCTTATAGCGGGCTTCAGAAGGGTGAATGTTGCTATAAGGAAGTGAAGAGAAAGGGGTTGGGGAAGGGTCGGGGTAGGAAGTAAGAGCTATAATAGACGGGGATTGAAAGTTGGCAGTAGAGAAGAACGTGAGAGGGAGGATGTGGAGGGGAGCAGAGAATGTACGAGAAAATGATTAAGATGAAGCATATTTACGATGAAGGGAGAAAGGGGACCAGGAGTGGTTAATAGCCGATGGAAGGGGAAAGTATAGGGAGCATTGTGGCACAAGGCTGGGGATGGCTAAGTGAATGGGGCACGCACGTAATAGAAATGTTCAGGGAATGGAGGCTAGGAACGAATACCTCTCACAGTAGCATGGTATAGTATTATGATTGTGGATACAAAACTTTCCTTGGCTTAAAGCAGGAAATGCTAGGACCTATACTGGTCATAATTTCTCGTGAAAGCCACACAACGGTAAGAGTGGCAGACAGGAGAATGGCCTTGAAGGACAATCATAACGTATTTTAGACCTAGAGCAAAGTGGTTTTAAAAGATGGAACAGAATACATGGTTATCTTGCGGTTATCTTGAGATGATTCGGGGCTTAGCGTCCCCGCGGCCCGGTCCTCGACCAGGCCTCCTTTTTGTTATACACCCCCCCCCCCCGGGAAGCAGACCGTAGCAGCTGTCTAACTCCCAGGTACCTATTAACTGCTAGGTAACAGGGGCATCAGGGTGAAAGATACATTTTGCCCATTTGTCTCCGCCTCCACCAGGGATCGAACCCGGAATCTCAGGACTACGAATCCGAAGCGCTGTCCACCCAGCTGTCAGGCGCCCTCGACTGTTAGGTGATGCAGGAACCGTAACCGACTGGTACGGGAACTGGCAGAAAGATACAAACAAGATTCACAGATATAGACACAAATACAACAAAATTATTAAAGATGGTAACAGAGTCCATTTCATGTGGTCTCCATCTCATGTTGGCCTCCGAATGCATGATAGAGCTGATAAGTTAGCCAAAGAATCTGCCTTTAAAGGAGCCGTTGAGTGTAACCTTGGATTGTCAATGAGCAATCTGAGAGCAGCAGTACACCGAGAACTTCAACAAGATCTTGTAGATCTGAGGCAAAGTGAAATTGACACCAGTAATTCCATCTATCATCATACTATCATGCAAGAGAAGCCACACATCTATGGTTCATCCAGTAAAATCAGCAGACTTCTAGATGTTACTGCTGCTCGGCTTAGACTCGGTTACAAGTATCTCTGGGAATTCTCATTATCTGCCGATGTAGACCTGAGCAAATGTAAACTGTCAACAAAATTATTCGCACACCCTTCGTCACTATGTGATGGAGTGCGAAGAGGTACGTGAATTCAGAGACAATTCTATAACCAATGTTCCAAAGATGTGTAAATATTTAATTCAGAATGATCTGCTACTAGAAATTTTAGCCCAAATATCCCCAGTTTGCTCATTCATTAAAGATCCTTGCCAGAGGCACGCTGAGGGCCTACGCCGCCTCTTTTAGTATCCACGGTGATACTATGTCTGGTCCAACTGCTTTAGTTGCATCCACTGTTGTCAACGGTTTCATTACCTACTCTACTCTGCTGTCACCTCTATATCTGATAGTCTTTCATTTCATTTCATCTAGCTCTTCTAACAATGTGAGCTGCTCAGGCTCGGTTGTGAACACTCCATGGAAATTGGCATTGTCTCTCGCAGATTGCCTTGTCACTTTCATTATATGCCCCTTTTGTTTTCCTTAGTCTTCACTTGGTCGTTCATCGACATTTTTTCTTTTTATGTGTAGTAGTAATTTAGGTTTCTTTTTTGCTTTGATCGCAATATAGTTCTAATTTTTTCTGATACTCTTCTAATGTTAATGTAATAGTTCCTAGCTCTGTTGCATATGATCCTCTGTACTTCCTCCACTCCCTCTTGCTTGTCATTTTTGCTTCCTTACACGTACGTACGTGTGTTTATGTATGTATGTATGTGTGTGTGTGTGTGTATGCATGTATGTATGTATGTATGTATGTATGTATGTATGTATGTATGTATCTATCTGAGATGGGAGACAGTTATGGTTCAGCAGATTTCATTTTAAACAACAATCAATAGTGTGTGGTTGTGACAGGTGGTGTTGTTGGCCCTTGCAGCCACTCGGCAGGTTACCAACATGTGTACACACACACACACACACACACACACACACACACACACACACACACACACACACACACACACACACACACACACTCACTCACTCACTCACTCACTCACTCACTCTCACACACTCTCACACTCTCACACTCTCACACTCTCACACTCTCACACTCTCACACTCTCACACACTCACACACTCTCTCTCTCTCTCTCTCTCTCTCTCTCTCTCTCTCTCTCTCACACACACTCTCACTCTCACACACTCTCACACACTCACTCTCACACACTCACTCTCACACACTCACTCTCACACACTCACTCTCACACACTCACTCACTCTCACACACACTCACTCTCACACACTCACTCTCACACACTCACTCTCACACACTCACTCTCACACACTCACTCTCACACACTCACTCTCACACACTCACTCTCACACACTCACTCTCACACACTCACTCTCACACACTCACTCACTCACACACACTCACTCACTCACTCTCACACACACTCACTCACTCACTCTCACACACACTCACTCACTCACTCTCACACACACTCACTCACTCACTCTCACACACACTCACTCACTCACTCACTCTCACACACACTCACTCACTCACTCACTCTCACACACTCACTCACTCACTCACTCTCACACTCACTCACTCACTCTCACACACACTCACTCACTCACTCTCACACACACTCACTCACTCACTCTCACACACACTCACTCACTCACTCTCACACACACTCACTCACTCACTCTCACACACACTCACTCACTCACTCTCACACACACTCACTCACTCACTCTCACACACACTCACTCACTCACTCTCACACACACTCACTCACTCACTCTCACACACACTCACTCACTCACTCTCACACACACTCACTCACTCACTCTCACACACACTCACTCTCACACACTTAGGACACGCCTAGTCGTCACAACTACAACCTTAGCAAGTTTTGAAATAGTTACAATTTTTGGGTAGTAGTAGACATCCATCAGTCTCGGGAGACTATGGAGTTGGGCTCTGGTGGTTTTGGGTATATCTGTAATAAACATGTAATTTATTTTGTCTTAAAATATATTGTATGGAAATTTTATCGAACTTCGGTTTCAACTCCTTTTGACCATGTCGTAGCTCAGTCTATTGAGGCATGCTATTAAGGATGCTCTCGGACGCAGGTTCGAATCCTCGTCACGACCCTTGTGGATTTGTTCATTTAATACTCCAGTGTGTCCTTGTCTTTGTCCTCAAGCAGGTCCACACACTTTACTTCATCCAAGCCCCCTTTTTTTTTTGGGGGGGGGAGGGGAGTAATGAGGATGGAGAGGCATATGTGAAGGAAAGTTCGGAAGTGGGAAATACAGTGAGAGTTATGAAAGTCGAACTGCCAGAAATACTTGTTGCCAAGTCTTATCTACTGATTTAGTTACTTGCCCCATACACGTTTTGTTGACTGGGTACAAGTCCTTTGCTTTTCTCTATTTCCCGCAGTAGGCTTGACAAAATGAGCTGTGTAAAGAAATGATCATATGTACATAAATGCATAAAATAAGTTATAAATATTACCGGGGCAAAGGTAGAACTTTAGAAGAGGGAGTGGGTAGAGTTGACGCAGAAAGTGTGTGACTGCTTGGTCGTGTCAGTGGCAGCCTGTCAGTGGAAGGGCGTGCCTCAAGTGGGCCTGCTGCACTATAAAACGTCGGGACACCTATCCCCGCTAAAGCACAAATTTTTTTTTCTTGCTACCACAGACGTGGCCACACATTTACAATGCTAACCAGCATATATATACATTTTCTTCTGTCCTCCATGGACAGAGTTAGAGATCTGTTAAACATATAGTTCAGCGAGTTATTGAACAATCAGTCACAGAAGGTGATTATAGTGCTTTTAAAATGCCAAGCTAACCTACAAACATAAACTCCCAGATTTCCGTCTGTCCTACATAAACAGTGTTCGAGGTGCCTTTTTACAGAGCGTCATTAATGTGCGTTTACAAAGGAGAAATGCAATAGTGAGTGAGTGGATGGTGAGGAGGAAGATGAAGGGTGTGACGCTGTCTGGCCACGGCATAAGTATTAAAGTTTCTACACTTTCTACACTGTTCATGTTTGGTGTTGTAGCCTTTATGGAAGGTTTTATGTTTGTGGTTGTTGAGAAGAAGTGGTGGTGCCGTAGCTTGGCCCAGGTGTTGAAGGACTATAATAGTGTTGGGTAAGACAAGTTAGTGTGAGAGAGACGGAGGGTGGGGCGGCCACGGGTCCCAGTGGGTCGGCACCATTACAGTCATGACGGTGCGGCTCTTCCAAACTTTTCCATTGATCACCTTTCATTACCGTCGCCTTCGTTTGTTGTGACGGTTCGTGGCTTCCTTCCAGTTCACCTCCTGATTAGTGCAGTAGGCTTAAGTTTGCTACATGAAAACAATGTTTAATATTCCTATTACGATATACAAAAGGTAACCAAATGTTAAAAAAGGATATGGTTTCTGGCATTAGAGAATGACGGGAAGATTGCCCACCACAGCTACAACATTGCATTCATTTATTTTGCACCCCAGACCTATCCCGTGGGTGGTGGTGAAAAGGGTTACAGAGGCGTACAATGGGTTCAGGAAATGAACCCCATTACATACAACAAAAACAACAACATGGCCACCAGAGAAATACAGTAAAACCTTGACAAACTCTTGAGTGGAAGAGTTCAGGCCAAACAAGTGTAAGATAATGAAGATGGGAAGGGGGGGGGGGGTATTAGCACAGAAGGAACCTACAAAAATAAGGTAAAGGCACTTAAAAGACTCTGAGTTGACCAATCCACACACTAGAAAATGAAGAGACGACGACGTCTCGGTCTGTCTTGGACCATTCTCAAGTCCATTGTGAAGAGAATTGTGAAGATCGACGTGAAGATACGACTGTGAAGATTCTCTAAGAGAGATTAGGGAGAAGATATAATTTTAGCACCAACACCAGAAGCAGTGCAGTCATGGTAACACCGGCAGGCGGCAGATTTGAACGGCATTTAAAAACCTAAATAATAGCGCCTTCAAGACGATCTATACAGCTTGTGTACAGATTGAGTGCGCGTGCGCGTAAGCCGAGATCCAGGAGAGATCAACTACTACCTTGCTTACCTGCCGGTTAAAATTAGATTGCACGTTGTAACAGTAACGTTGTGTTATTTTTGTGTCCATTTATTGTCTTGTTATAGGCGGGTGCGGTTAGTGTGGTGGTATAGGTGACGGAGGTCGGGCGAGTGTGAGAGTGCTTGGGTGGGGGTGCCCAGGGCTCATGTCAAGCTTATCTCCTTCCCTCTCCCATCCTTCCTCATCTCTTTACCTTCCTTCCCTCTCTCTCCTCTCCTTCCCCATCTCTTTACCCTCCTTCCCTCTCTCTCCTCTCCTTCCCCATCTCTTTACCCTCCTTCCCTCTCTCTCCTCTCCTTCCCCATCTCTTTACCCTCCTTCCCTCTCCCTTTGCCACCTTCCCCCTCTCCCTCTCCTTCACATTTTCGTCCCAACTGGACCTCTAATGTATGTTGGCCTGTGTGGTCTCGTGGCCTGTGTATTGGGTCCGCCTGGCACTGCACCAGGACCAACATGAGAGAGACCCGTAGCACTAGTGCGTCACCGGACCATTTCGACGTACGCCCAGTAAGTAGCCTGAGCCGCCTGGTAAACTGCACACTGCCGCGGTTATAATCCTCCTCTTGTTATCAACGAACGCTTGCAATAATGACCACAGAATTTGGTAATTTCAATAAATCCATCGACGTTAGTAAGAGCCGGGGTGAAACTGTTGTTAATAGAATCTGTTATTTTCGGGTTTACTGAGGGTTAAAAATATAAAATATAGCACTACCTGGTGCTAGTGCTGAGCTGAGTGTCTGGGAGTTTATTTTATTATTAACATCTTTATTGACAAAATTAATTACAATTTTGCCTAATCTGAGGATTTTGATAGTCTTATTAAATTGAGGTTAATGCTAGTATTCACTGTCACGCAGGACAGAGGGTCATACATAAGACAATAGGCCTAAACTGTAGGCTGAAGCACATATATATCACGGTTACAATCAATGTTTTAATGTGTGGATATGTGAAAACAACTTTCTATTGTGCACTGCCACACAAGTGCAGGGATGGGTTCATAAGTGATACAGCTTAGAATATAAGTAGAAATTGTTCTTCATTCTTTAAAATGGACAAGCAAATTTTGGGTAAATTGTTAGGATGTCGTCCAGAACACCTGAGTCAATAAAATAGTTACACAGTTGGTGGTACAATAGGCCAGGAGGTCTAAAGTCCTTTACGGTTTCACATTCATCAATATAGTGTTCTAGTGAATGCATTAAAGGTTTATCACAGAGTTTACAATCTGAATATTCTGGTAGTGGCTCAGCCTCACTAACCTGCCAGATGTGTCTATAGCCAAGGCGAATTCGCGCGATTACTACATCACATTGCCTGGTCCGGTTACTGTGCTGACCATACAAATACCTATTATTACAGAACTTGTCATAACTTTTAATACTGCAGCTTTCAGGTCTCTGTGCATTTCTTAGTTCTTCTAAATCTGAATTAATTTCTTTAATTTGTATGTTTCTAATAACTGCATTAGATAGTCCAAAATCATAATCAATGTTTTCTTTCCTGCAAGCCTCATTGGCCAATTGATCTACAAAGTCATGTTTTTCAACTCCAACATGGGATGGGATCCACACAAATTTTATACAAGAATTATTATCATTGGCAAAAATTACATTCCATTTAATATTACAAGCTACTTCCGACATACATTGTGATGGGTTATTTAAGGACTGCAGAGCACTTTTAGAGTCACAGAAAATAACTCCACCACCATTGAGCTTAAGGTATTCAGTGGCTAGATAAATACCCAATAGCTCGGTCTGTGTCGTGCTTGCCCAGTTGTTCAATCTCTGTGTACTAGTCATGATCATTTCATTCCCTTTATACACTGCACATGCACAACCTGTTCTACCAGTGCCTAACTGCACAGAGCCATCAGTAAAGGCATAGGATTCAGTCGGTTTGAGAATTTGAAGATGACTGTCAATAGCTTCTAATGTTATACATCTCAAAATGTCAGTGTTATACATTTGTTTTACACTGATGGGAGTATAATGCAGAGAGACCTCCACATCTTTCCAAGGGGGAATATAGTGAACAGTTTTATCAGGGTTAAGAGATACATTCAGTTTCTGAAGATTATAGACACAACAACTGAGCCACACACTGTAGGGAGAGTCTGTTACCTCGGGCAGCTGTTGACGCTTCACGCCCAGTGTGGCCCCGGCTGCCCGAGGTACAGTAGTAGGGCTCGAGACCTCTCACCTGAGAATGAACTCGAATATGAGATAACTGTGTTGGTGGGTGGGGGGGTGTGTGTGTGTGTGTGGGTGTGTGTGTGTGTGTGTGTGTGTGTGTGTGTGTGTGTGTGTACTCACCTAGTTGTACTCACCTAGTTGTGTTTGCGGGGGTTGAGCTCTGGCTCTTTGGTCCCGCCTCTCAACCGTCAATCAACAGGTGAGATTGTGTGTGTGTGTGTGTGTGTGTGTGTGTGTGTGTGTGTGTGTGTGTGTGTGTGTGTGTGTGTGTGTGTGTGTGTGTGTGTGTGTGTGTGTGTGTGGTTGAGGGTATGTGACCTTTATTGTAGATGGGGACGGGTGAGGAAGCCGGGCACTGAGTGTATCAGCATGAACAAATCCATAGCGGCCTTGAGGAGGGTTCGAACCTATGCACCGAATGTTCCCAGACGGGCCTTAGTCAACTGTAGAAGGCTTCAAGGCCCTTGACGTGTTCATTTAATATATCACATTATTGTAATTTCTGTGTGTTTCAGCAGAAGTGCGTTTACAAAGGAGTGCGTGTGAATGAATGAGAGTAGATTAATTTCAATGAGTCGTGCTGTGTTGATACTCCCGGCTGATGGCACTTCCACCTCCTTCCTCTCCCTAACTTATTCTGTCCAAGTTTGTTTTGTTGAGGGATATTGGTGGGCGGGTAGGAGAGGTGAGAGCAGGGAAGCACAGGTGGGTGTAGGGAATAAATATAGCAGTAGTGGTGATGCAGGAAAGGTGGTGGAGGGGGAGGACTTACCTAGGGAAGTGTAAGGTGGTTGTGACTGAGAGAGTGTTACTGAGGAGAAAGGTTCTGGGAGTAGGAAGAGAAGGAAAGTGGAGGAGGCAGAGGTGGAACCTCGCCAGGTGGAGCACCAGCCCCGCCGACGGAAGTTGCTTCTGGCAATATCTGTGCAATTTTCATTATCAAAGAAACTGGGTTATAACGGAGGCATGTTATGTGGGGAGGGGGGGGGGGGGGGAGCGGCTCTTCCGGGTGGGGTGCGCGTCCGCCTGGTGTCGCCCGTACGGTAGCTAAGACCAGTCTTTGTTCTCTAAGACTTGTTCCAGCGTTACACCTGCCTCGTCGTAGGTGTCTTGTCACTCACAAGCATCACCAGTGTTTGAAATTAAACAATTGTACTAACTTAACTATGCGGAGGACTCGTATTGTGAGGTAACTGTTCAGCCTACATGCACATGGTGAATGTGAGGGGGGGGGGGCCGTCATGATCCTTGACTACGCTGCTGCTCCAACACGGGTGTAGTCAGGCCAACATGGTGGCCACAGCCAGCTGCATCTTCTCCACTGATAACCGCACGTTATAACACCCTATGCCATGCTCCTTACTCTCCCAGTTAATGAATGAACTAATCATTTACCTGTAGTTAACCTTGCAGTGTTTTCGAAGGGGGGGGGGGGGTTTCTGCTGATGTCAACAAAGTTCACATGCAATTAATGTAATCAAATCTTTGACTAATATATTATTTTCTGATTACTCCGGCTATTGTTTTCACGTCGTTTGAGCCTAAATGTTGTTAATAATGCTCATGTTATATTATACACGTAGTTGTGCATTATTAGTAT